>NC_137605.1:57015893-57145893 GCF_963280865.1 Gymnoscopelus braueri | reverse complement strand
AAAGTCCATTTCAATTGAGTAAAACTAAAAGACATTGGCATCAGTACTTTTTGCATGCACACTCATGTTTGCATGTAATCATATACATACTTCACCCTTTCATAATAGTCAACTACTGCTCATATCCAGGTTTGTAATAGGTCCAATACATCATCTCGAGTGGAGATTATCTCCAAAGAGTAGGATGTGCTTTAGCCTGCATCCTCCTTATAAGAGCAACACACTCTAATTGTTTGTCAGTACTGTAGGCTAACTATCATTATGTTTGGGTTGTGTAGTTATGTATGGGTTGCGTGTAGCTATCATTT
Source organism: Gymnoscopelus braueri (assembly GCF_963280865.1). Classification (NCBI taxonomy): domain Eukaryota; kingdom Metazoa; phylum Chordata; class Actinopteri; order Myctophiformes; family Myctophidae; genus Gymnoscopelus; species Gymnoscopelus braueri. The sequence continues at coordinate 57,145,585 of NC_137605.1, read as the reverse complement.
GTTTTACTCAAGGCTCCAGAATCGCAAGAACATGGGATGCTTTTCAGTAAAAGTGGTGGTATTAAGGGCGTGCGTTTGTATGTGCCTCGACGGAGTGGGGCGGCAGAGTATCTGCTAGCTGCGCGCTGGTTGTGGTGGGCCGGTCTGGGCCAAAATGTCAGGGCCGAATTTTGGTCCCAGTCCAGCCTTGGTACTTTAAGTACCAAAAGTAAAAGTACTCACTATGCAGAGTGTCCCATTTCACAATTTTATTTTCAAAAGTTAATATCCTAAAATTGTAGACCTACAAAGCCTACAACGTGTCACATTGCAACGTATTGTGAGCTTGTAAATTAGCTATTTTCGAATAGACTATTAGGGCTTAATTGGTTAATGTATGCTTTGTAATAATAATTCAAATCAAAAAGTAGGTTGTAACTAAAGTTTTCAAATAATTGCAGTGGAGTAAAAAGTGCAATATTTGAAGTGCAAAGCAACTCAAGTAAAGTAAAACACCTCAAAATTGTACTTAAGTACAGTACCTGAGTAAATGTACTTAGGTACTTTCTGCCACTGCCTCAAGGCAGGCCCACAGTACATGACTTTCAAAGCCATCAGATGGCAGTACAGTACAGTACAGTACAGTACAGTACAGTACAGTACAGTACAGTACAGTACAGTACAGTACAGTACAGTACAGTACACAGCGTTCTGTCATGTCATCATGAGAGTGTCCTCTGTCATTGTGGGTTGTACGCTAAAGTACATGAGCGACAGATGACATGGTGTCTCACATGACAAGATATTTCACCAGGAGACATCTCCCCAGTGGTGGAAGAAGTAGAGGAGATTTTTTACTCATGCATAACATCAAAATGTGTTGTGATTTTGAGCTGTAGATTAGCTATTTGCGAATATATAAAATAAGGCTTATAATTGGTTAATGTATATTTTGTATTAATAATCTAAATGTGCACAGTAACTAGTAAATCAAGCTGTCAAATAATCGTAGTGGAGCAAAAAGTACAATGTTTGCCATTACTTTGCTTGAGTATTTGAAATGTTCTATAATGTATACTTCTACTAGTACATGTCAGAGAAAAAATATTGTACTTTTTACTCCACTAAAAGTGTGAGTACTTCGCAATTGTGCTTAAGTACAGTACTTGAGTAAATGTACTTCGTCAATTTCCACCGTCACCCAACCTACGTTTTACATGAGAGGTGACGTGGGAAATTACTTCCTAAAATGCACGAGACAGGATAGTTTTCTTCTGAAAAATGTCCACAAGAAACCTGAACAAGAATAGAATAGAATAGAATAGAATAGAATAGAATAGAATAGAATATAAAAGAATAGAATAGAATAGAATAGAATAGAATAGAATATAAAAGAATAGAATAGAATAGAATAGAATCGCCAACGTGGATCAAATCACCAAAAAGCCAAAGCTTGTTTCCACTGTGGTCCACTGAAAACACTTCCCTCCTCCCCCGGCTGGTGCCCTGCGCACTACCCACACCCGTCTGCCTGCCACCCCCCCCTCTCTACCTTCATCTACTCCTCTCCCCCCCCCCATCCCCTCTCTATCTCACTTCTCTCCCCTCTCCCCTAACGAGGTCCTTCTCCTTGTTACCTCTAGTCGCCCCACCTCATGCTCTCTGGACCCGGTCCCATCCACTCTGTTGCAGTCTATTGCACCTGAACTTCTTCCCTTCTTAACCCACCTTATTAACACCTCTCTGACATCTGGCTACTTTCCCTCTACTTTCAAGACTGCCAGAGTCACCCCCCTCCTGAAGAAACCGACACTTGACCCCTCTGAGATCAAGAACTACAGACCGGTTTCCCTTCTATCCTTCCTATCTAAAACTCTCGAACGTGCTGTCTTTAAACAACTGTCCTCCTATCTCCACCAGAACAACCTCCTGGACTCCAACCAGTCTGGGTTCAAAGTGGGTCACTCGACAGAGACTGCCCTCCTGGCAGTGACGGAGTCGCTCCATGCCGCTAGAGCGAACTCTCTCTCCTCTGTGCTGATACTCCTGGACCTGTCTGCAGCGTTCGACACAGTGAACCATCAGATCCTCCTCTCCACCCTCGAGGGGATGGGTGTCTCAGGCTCTGCACTCTCCCTGTTTGCATCCTACCTGACGGGTCGCTCCTACCAGGTGATGCTGAGAGGGTCTGTGTCAGAACCACACAGGCTCACAACTGGGGTTCCCCAAGGCTCGGTTCTGGGTCCTCTTCTTTTCTCTCTCTACACTACATCTCTGGGTGCTGTCATCCACTCCCATGGCTTTTCCTACCACTGCTATGCCGATGACACCCAGCTAATCCTCTCATTCCCCCCCTCTGATACCCAGGTGGAGGCACGCATTGCTGCTTGTCTGGCTGACATCTCGGAGTGGATGTCGACAAACCACCTGAAGCTCAACCTGGACAAGACCGAGCTGATGTTCCTCCCGGGGAAGGGCTGTCCGCACCGAGACATGACCATCACCATTGATAATGCTGTGGTGACCTCAACTCGGACTGCAAAGAATCTGGGTGTGACCCTGGACGATCAACTGACGTTCTCGGCAAACATCGCATCAGTGACGAGGTCCTGCAGATTCCTGCTCTACAACATCAGGAGGATTCGCCCCTTCCTCACGGAGAAGGCAGCCCAGGTGCTCATCCAGGCTCTCGTCATCTCCCGCCTGGACTACTGCAACTCCCTCCTTGCTGGTGCTCCGGCATCTGCCATCAAACCTCTGGAGCTTGTTCAGAAAGCTGCGGCTCGTCTGGTGTTCAACCGCCCCAAGTTCTCCCACACAACCATCCTTCTCCGCTCTCTACACTGGCTCCCCGTAGCGGCTCGCATCCAGTTCAAAACCCTGGTGCTAGCCTATAGGGCAGTGAAAGGAACAGCTCCTTCCTACCTCCGGGCTATGGTCGATGCCTACACCCCTGCCCGACCACTTCGGTCTGCCACCTCGGGGCGACTGATTGCCTCGTCACTCAAGGGTCCTTCTCGCCGATCCACACGGTCACGACTCTTTTCTGTTCTGGCCCCACAGTGGTGGAATGAACTTCCCACTGATGTTAGGACAGCAGAGTCACTGCCCATATTTCGCCGCAGGCTGAAAACTCACCTCTTCAGGAAACACTACCCTTCCTCCCTGCCTGACCTACTTGTTGTTAACTAGTTGTACGAACGCTTGTTTTCTATTGCTGTATTGTTTATTGGATTATTGGATTGTTTATTGGATCTTGTTTAGTCGATATACTTATTTGTTTTAGCTCATGCTCATTTGATTTAGCTATTTTGTCTCATCTGTTTAAGGAAATAGGTAGCTGATATATTGCACTTTTACCTTAGCGCTAGGTATACTCTTGGTTGCTTGTTTATGCAGAAAATGCACTAAAGACTTCTGGTGATTAGTAGTTTTCGTTCCCTACCTATGTTGAATACACTTATTGTAAGTCGCTTTGGATAAAAGCGTCTGCTAAATGACTGTAATGTAATGTAATGTAATGTAATGTTCTTTCTCCTTGCTCCCCGTCCCTCCTCCTCTTATTTCTTTTCTCTCTCTTTCTTGAAATAACAAAAAGGATGGTGCTTGCACAAAACATTCCACTGTTTTACACCTGCAAACATGCAATGTGACTCAAATAAGCTGATGCTGATTCTTTTTTCAGATTCTCTACCACACAGATGGGACACCATAACATCACAAAAAAAACATTATAGAGTTTTAAATTAATTAATCACAGGTGTTGCTGATGAGAAAAGAGCAGTTTTTGACTGTTGACAAAATTAGATAGATGTTTTTATTATCATGCTGAAATGAAGTGATGGATAATACAGAGTATGGACACTGGTGAGACAATATACTATGTATTGATATAAAATACTGGATAAGACTGACTGGCTATTGTTTTTCTGGTCACACTGCTAAACAATGAAGATGCTTAAGGAGCCAATAGCAGCTTAAGAGTCTTGTCACTAGATAGATTGTTGGATACGGGGGCCACGATGTGTCACATTGTGAACTTGTAGATCGGCTATTTTTTGCCGCACAACGAAGAATAACATACTTTAACAAAGCATAATATTGTTTGTATGAAACATTTTCCATGACGTGCTCCTTTAATCACTTGAACCCTATATTATAGGGTTAAAGTGGTTAAAGGAGCACGCCACCCATTTTCAACCGTATCTTCATATAACTGGTCCTCACTCATGCTCATTGTAAGATGACATAATTTCTGTCTACTCACTCTGTGTCTCATTGGTGGGTTGTGGACCCAGAAACCTAGAAACCAGTGACATCATCAATGGGGAATACAAACAAATAGAAACTACAGCCTTTCTCTGCCTGGAAAGTTAGCATGCTGAAATAGAAGACATTATTCTTGCATTAATAAAGTAAAAAATTACCAAAAATATACCTTATCCACAGCCGTCCTCTGAGACACAGAGTGAGTACACAGCATAGTGTTAATTTTGACAGCAAATTCTGATTTAGTCTTAGTCTTAGTCTTTCGAATAACACACCATTTTGTTTTAGTCCTATTTTAGTCATCTGAAATTGTTTAGTCTTAGTCTAGTCTTAGTCGACTAAATATCAACATCTTAATCGTTTAGTCATTTAGTCTTAGTCTTAGTCAACAAAATTAACACTCTGTGTACTACACAGAAATGATTCCATCTCCTTTAACGAGGACCACTTACGTATATGAGGATAAGATTATAGAATGGGTAAAGAGGTCCTTAAAGGGAACGATATTCGTACAAACGGAACACCCACACATCATAGACATCACAGAAAAGCATAACTAATGCTAATGTGATCAGACTATAAGCCTAAAGCCTATAGTTTATACTGTAAAGACAAGCTATGGCTCATGCTGGCCCTCGGGCAGTTATGCTCAACACGTTCGGCTGGCTTGTCAAGGCTGTCAGACACGGATGACGCGCTTTGCTGGAGGCTTTCGGGAGCTATCATCAACGAGCCAAGTGGCTCGCTGCCTGTGAGACGTATACAAATCACGTCCACGAGCCAAAAAATCAGGCTCACGGGACTCGTCCTGAGGGGTGAATTATATGTACTTGTGTGCCGGCACCCGAAAACAGCCGATTTTACAAGCTCACAAAGCGTCGCGCTGCGACGCGTTGTGAGCTTGTAAATCGGCTGTTTTCGTTTGTGCGACACCGGCGTGCGGCCGAAGCCGGGCATTACACATTGGTATAAATGAAGCTTGTAGTTTATGAGCAACGACAGTATTATTGCTGGGGGCTGGGAGATGTCGACACGGGGTATCTGCGCGCTGCGGCTGACATCACATCAGTGAGTCAACCTCTCTTGGCGTCTATATGTCGTATCATTCCTCTCGGTCTACGCTCACGTCTTCCGCTAACGCTGTGGGTCTCAAAGCTGGGGTCCGGGGACCCGCCCAGGGGTCCATGAAGGGGTTCCAGTGGGTCCCCCCCCCCCAGCAAAAAGGAGGAAATTGTTTGATTTCGCTATTATTTCACCGGGTAGAAGTGACCCCAATGAGAAGTGAACCCAATGAGACAATAAGAATGAATATTCAAATCATAGGCTTGTCTCTACCCACACACAGTATTGACAGTTGTAGAATAATGTGCCAAATCTAAGCTAACAAATTCATACATCATTTTTTTCCATAGATGTATTTCAAATCTCAGATTTTCTGAAACACATACTCATTCTATATTATGCTTTATTACACGGCTTGGTTGAATGCTTGATTCTGATTGGCCAATCACTGAATTCAACGGTGTGTTATTTCTTGATAATGACCGATGAGCTCAATAACAGACCGCTTGTCTAATCAAAGGCTCAGAGCACCTGCTCTTATCAATCTTCATTTTATGCTGTATCCAACATGACAGCCCTGTTAACAAACACACCATGTCATTTACAACTATACATTGCTCTCACGAATGTTTTTGAAAACATTGGAAGCGAGAAATAGACAATGCAGTAACCAAAAATGGATTCTATTTGATCAACACGTCCTTGTTTTCCAAGGCGACCGCCCAGCACAGCACTTGGAGTACTTTGCCGTAAGCAAGGAAATACTTTGTTTTGTTGTTACTTTTGGGTCCATTTATTTATTAAGTAGCCGTGTAATAAGTGGGATAATTGACGGGTCGCCGGTCATTATTGAGAAATAAATCCCTTCAGGGTGATTAGGCACCTCCGCTACGTGTCGGTGCCTAATCATCCTGTCGGGATTTATTTCTCAATAATGATCGTCCTATCCTTTGCGTAGCTATTCTCTCAGTGTGTGATAGCTCGTTTTGTAGCTCTGATCCCCTATTTGCATATCGTCACTGTCAGGCAGAAACCTTGTATCTCCATATTTATTTATTATTAATTTTTTCCTTTTCCTGTAAATGAACACCCTACTTTGTCATACTACAGCAGTGTCACACAAATGTAGTCAAAATAGCCGATCTACAATCTTACAATGCGTCACAATGTCAAGCGTTGTAAGCTTATATATCTGCTATATTTGCTTTTTTTCTATTATAATTTTGTATTCCCTGAAAAGTAACAGTGTTGGACATATACAAGGTCTCCACCCGACAGTGACGATATTAAATGGAAAACCCAAAATGCTGAAATGTTCATTGAGCATCTAGCTGTGTTGTTATAAATGTGCATGCAATGAGGATGAAGTGAGGGGGAGTGTCTTTCTTTGCCCTGTTTTCCTTTCTCCGCTATGTTTCTGTTCTGAACTGTTCTCTTCAATGTTGCTCCTGTCTATTCTCTCCTTTCATTTATTTTCTCCTCTCCTCTCCTCTCCTCTCCTCTCCTCTCCTCTCCTCTCCTCTCCTCTCCTCTCCTCTCCTCTCCTCTCCCCTCCCCTCCTCTCCTCTCCTCTCCTCTATCTCCTCTCCTCTCCTCTCCTCTCCTCTCCTCTCCTCTCCTCTCCTCTCCTCTCCTCTCCTCTCCTCTCCTCTCCTCTCCTCCCCCTCTCCTCTCCTCTCCACTCCATAAACTTTCTATCGACCTGAAATCTTTCATGCTGAAACAGTTTCTGATGGAAGGCGAGCGAGAGCCTGATCAGCAGTGTTACAACACAGATATTAATATTGATCCTGCATGGCCGTTGAACAGCAGACCATTCCACTGTGCTCGCTGACTCACTGCACTCTCTGTTATGACAAGTGGAGTGTGTGATGATTTCAACCATTACAGCTAACACACTGCTGACATCAATTCAGAGCGTTCTGGCTTCTGCATGCTGCCATTTCTGCATTTCATTTGTGTCAATGCAAAGATGAATGAGGCCTTTGGATCCTATTTCAACTCCACACAACCTCACGGTATTGTCACATATCAAGTTTACATGTGTGAAAGAGTGAGTGAATAGGCATTTTTCACAGCAGCCATATTGACATAAATAGTTATCCCAGCCAGGCCGGAACGGCGAGGGACTATGATTTCACTCCTGTGAGTCTGTCTGTCTGTCTGTCTGTCTGTCCGTCTGTGAGCGCCTGTGTTTCAAATCAGCATCATAGTGGCGCTATAAAAAGGTTGCGACACAGCTCTAGGCAACCTGGCCTGGTGGGGATTTGTGCTCCAAGGAGCACACTTTTCTTGTTAAGTAATGTCACTTAAGTTCCTGGTGTTACAAATGATACGCATTATGGTTGTGTTCCATTCAGGTAAAAACAGAGTCAGGGTGCTGCTATTGTGCATGTTGGCTCACTGGAAAGAAACACTATGCTACACTAAAATGAACAACTTCAATTAGCATCATTGGTAACACCTGAAGGAACTAACATTTATCTAAAAAAGGTCTATAATCGTTTGGTTTAAGCTGCCCATGAACTGTAGTTAACACAAATAAGAATAGGAGTAAGACAATCAAGTATCAGAACAAATATCAAATATATAAAGTGTGTAATAAAGACAGGGTTTCATAGTCTAATATAAGACATATCAAATAGCAGCAAATATGATTTACAGTATGCATCAAATGCATGTGAATGGGTGTGCATGTACAGAAATATATCACGTGATAGTATATAATAATGCAATGTGAGAATCACTGACATGGTGTCTTCAAGGTTTTTCAGGCCATTAAGGGCCCCCTAGCTGAGAGAGAGATGAAGGGATATTTAGTAAACTTGACTGCTGGCTCTGTACTTGGTCTGCTCTTTTACCCTCTAGACCAAGCTCACAACGCCTCGCAGCGCGAGGCGTTGTGAGCTTGTAGATCGGCCAATGTTATTTTCGGCCAATGTTCACAAGACTTGGGGGACCCCCTGTAGTTACTCTGAGGACCCCCTGGGAGTCCCAGACCCTCTGTTGAAGACCCATGTGTTAGATTATGGCAGTGCAATCCCTGGAAATGCATGGCTTTTGACAGAGACAATAGTGCCTGTTTACTCATCCAGTCTCACACCTATTGACATGGTAAACGGTGCATTTCTATAGCCTTTATCCAAAGCGCTTTACATTGTGCATAACAATCACCCATTCACACACACACACACACACACACACACACACACACACACACACACACACACACACACACACACACACACACACACACACACACACACACACACACACACACACACACACACACACACACACACACACACGGCAGAGGAAACCATGCAAGGCACCAACCTAGCCCATAAGAAGCAGTTAGGGGTTCAGTGCCTTGCTCAAGTACACTTTGACACTAACACAGGGGAAGCCGGGGATCGAAACCAGGAACCTTCTGATTCCCAAGCGGCCACTTTTAATCAGATTGCCTGGCCTGAACTACTTGTTGTATAATCAAGATTATGTTACTGCATTGAGTATTTTTGCCTCGATTGTTTTCAAAGACATTGTTTAATGTACCGTTTAGCTGTAAAAATGACGTTTTGCCAGCCTCATGATTCTCTCTCTGACCTTGTCTGTGACCCATGGTAGGCCCCCTGTGCAGGTCCATGTTTCTGGAGTGGTCCTCCCATCTGACACTTGGGCCCTATTTTCCACCCAAGTCGCGCTACCCACTATTTGGGGATTCAGCATGGCGCAAGGGGCGTTCCTGTGGCCAAGTTGCTATCTTCCCGACACCAGCCTTATCCCTAAAACACCTGCGCTACCCGTTACATTATGCATAGGTGTGGCTTAGGCGATACATTAATAAAAACAATCAGAGAGTATGGGCAGCGCAGGCCTTTATGTCCTATCGTACGCTCTCTCCCTCTCTGACCATGGAAGAGAGAAGAGGCAGTCTGATGTTTCCTTGGAATAAAATGATATTTGATACGCAGAATTATCACTCACACATTGCTGGTTATCCACAAGTTTCCTAGGGCGTTGGTGGGCATCACTTCCTGTCGATTTGATCCAATCAAATCCAAACAAATCCAACGAAATCCAATGAAATCGACAGGAAGTGATGCCCACAACGCCCTAGGAAAACTTGTGGAGAGAGAACTTAAATTACAGCAATCTGCTTGTGTTCTGGATTAATTACACTGAATGGTCTGGTGGGGTTATAGCAAACACAGATCAAACGACATTGTATTTGTCTTTGATACGCTTAACTGGAAACTGCTGATAAAAACACAACTTATTGACACAAGGAATTAACAGTCACACTTTTGTGCATTACAGTGACATTGTAATGACAATCACATTCACAATCACTTCATTCAGAATTGCCGGCGGTGTTCAATAACTCTGCGCCCTCACTGAGGCGCTTATGTAATGTCGAAGACTACCTGACGTTTGCATCATAAGCTCTAGCCTTTGATTGCCTTTCAATAAAACCATATTTAATACACATAAGTATCACCCAAATGTTACTGATTATAGAGAATGTTATATTATTGTAGTCCGTTCTTTATTTCCTGCGAAATGGATTAATGAAATTTAATTGTGGTTTGGAGCAAATGGCATTATGCAGCACAAATCGTTGTCTTTGAATAGACTAACATCTTATACACAATTGACACAAAGAATTGACACCTCTGAATGTTGTGTGCCCGGCCCGACTTCCGACATTTCCATTGCAGGCACGCTCTATCAAACGGATTTGGCATAGCGGGTGGTCTGAAAACCAGCTACAGTAGGTGGCCAGTGACTTTGACCAGTTTCACTTTCAAAACCTTTGCATCATGCATCATGCATCCACACCTCCAGGCGCAAATAATGGAGTCGGCATAATGTATAGCGGGTAGTGCGGCCGTAAGATACCGGTTGGGGACAGCGCCAGCTGCCTTGTGCGTAATTAACGGGTAGCGGGTAGTGCCAAGGGATAGCGCAGGGCGTAAGATAGGACCCCTAGAGCCATTCGTAGCATTCTTGTGTAGACTCCATCCAGTGCAGGGCCCTTTCCTGTTGTGCTGTGAGGGTCCATGTCTCAGCCCCATACAGCAGTACTGACTCCACTGTAGCTAAAACAGCCGCCGCCTCTTGAGGTCTTCTACCATGTCTGATTTCCACACTTTCCTCATCATCCCACACTCTCCTCATACCCATCAGATCCTGTTCCGCTGAAACAGTCCAGGCCCCGAGATATCTGAAGTCCTCGACTACTTCGAGCACCGTCCCGGAGGCAGTTCAGGCCATGTTTTTGTCCTCTGTGTTAACTGTGAACACTTTAGTGTCGGGGGTTCAGTTCCCCGGCCGGGGTCATACCAAGGACTATAAAAAATAGGGAGGAGGATGCCTCCCTGCCTGGCATTCAACATCAAGGGTTAGTCCCTGTGTCATTCTTGCATCATGTCCAGGGTGTGTAAGTACATCATCGCTGAGGGAGGTACTTGAACATCAAGCCGCCTCACGCTACAGAAACAGGAGATAGGCTCCTGCTCAACAATGGGCCACAAGGTTCGGTAAGGCTTACTTATGCCCAAAATGACACCAGGTTGAATGTGGTTGAAATACATAGAATTTGCCTCTGCATCGGGAAATGTGTACGCACAAAGTACTGATATAGAAAATAAAGCATATGTTTTTGATACGCGTTGCGTCACGTTCTGAGCTTGTCGATCTGCTATTTTCAGCAAAAGATTTCCCCCACGGTAACACAAAACAGAAAATACACTAGTTATGGGGTTTTGTGCCGTTGCCACAAAGTCAAACATGGACTTGGACTCACAGCACAGCAGTTTGAGAACCAGCGCTGCACACTGTCCCAGAACGCCTTGCATGTGAAGAGGTGTCATATTGAGCTGAGGTGTGGAGACAGCAGGCTTCATACTGACTGCATGGATGATGTGACATTGGAGGAGAGAAACTGGGGCTGCGCTTCCACTATATAGTGAGAGCTATATATATATATATGCATTTATATTTCTGCATTGCTTTACTTTTCCCATGCTGTCACACTCATCTCAACTTTGAGCCACAGTTAAAAATATGTTCCCGAATCTCCATTGTTACCTAACCTAATACTTCCCTATAGACGTCACTGTATGACGGACCTGAAGAAGAATCTTGCCACCTTCCACCCCCCGAAAACTCTGAGCTCACATAATATTGTGGAGCGAGTCCACCATGGTTCATTTGTTGTCTGCTTGTCTCCTAACAAATCTTTTGAAGACAGATGTTAACCCTCGCGTCTCTATAGGCTCTATGCACAGCAGCCATATTGGAAAGAAATTGGGCCTCTTCCTTACTTCCTTCACAGGTGTTACCAATGATACTAACTAAGGCTCTGTTCCATTTAGTGTAGCACAGTGGTTCTCAAACGTTTACATTTCAAGGACCCCCATAACTCTGAGAGTGTATAAATGGAACCAAATGGAGCCTTACGGGTCCATTTGGTTCCATTTGTACACTCTCAGAGTTACACACCCGTAAGGGGCCATTTGGAACCCTCTCAAGGAACCATGAGGGTCCCTGGACCACACTTTGAGACCCACTGGTGTAGCAGAGTGTTTCCAGTGAGCCAACATGCACAATATCAGCACCCTGACTCTGTTTGACCAGAATGGAACAGAGCCTTCATTAGTATCATTGGCAACACCTATGAATTTCTTCACAATATGGCTGCTGTGCATAGAGCCTATTCTGAGGCGAGCGTTCGGCAAAAACAGTCGATCTACAAGCTCAGAAAAAAGGTCAATTGGCGAGGTTGGTTGTGGCGACAGTTCAGCGCACAGTGGAACTTCCGCTTGCTGTGATTGACCAATCAGCAGCATGCATATCGTTTCAGATGGAAACCTTGTACTTTTCAGAAACCGTTACTTTTCAGGAAATGGTGTGTTCCAATGGAGCCAATTAAGTTATTATTTACTTATTATGATACTTTTCATTGATTCAACATTTATAAACCCCACAGACACACTTAAAATGTTCACTCTCAAAATGATTCAGAAATAGCAAAAATAGCAGATCAAACTCACAACGCGCCACGATGTGATCCGCTATTTTCGCTACTTTGCAAGACACTCTTGCGCGACGAAGAAGGGCATTAATTGACAAAAAAAATCAAAGATGAAATATGCTGATAAGGTCTCTGCTCGATATACATTATATCATCCACTCTGTCCCTTTATCATTGCCTTCACTCGGGCAAAATAAAGGATCCATTGTTCTGGTGGGTTCCTTGTTGACAGTATTGTTAATCTATTCACTTAAAGTGCTAACAGATGCTGTTTTCTCTCTGTGCCATGGGCGTGTGATAAACTATTTATCCTCCTCATCCAATAAAGACACGCCGCAGCCTGAGGCCTCGGTTGGATCAGCACTCTCTTATCTGCTACTGCTCTGTTCTGTTCTGCAGATGCTCAACTTTCTATTAAATCCACCTCATTCTCATCTCCTGGACCAGTCACACATGCATAACACACACACATACTGTACACACACGTGCGTGCACGCTAGTGTTGATTTTGACAGCTATTTTTTATTCAGCTTTAGTCATTGTCTTTTGAATCAAATTCCATTTAGTTTTAGATGAGTAAATGTCATAAGATCATTGTCGACTAAATCTATTTTGGCGGGCCGTGATGGCACCGTAATGGCAGATTTTATATCTGGTTGCATGCTGAAAATAGCCGATCTACAAGCTCACAACGCGTCGCGCTGCGTCGCGTTGTGAGCTTGTAGATCTGCTCTTTTCAGAGCGCAACACCCGAGCGAAACCAAGTTTGTCTCCACTAGTCCCTCCCTAACATTTTAGTTTTTATTTGTTGACGAAATTGTCAATATATTTAGTCTTAGTTTTAGTCCTCATAGCTTAGTTTTTATTTCGTTTTCGTCAGTCAAAAAAGGTAGTCGACAAACAGTTTTTCGTCATAGTTTCAGTCGACGAAATCGACACTGGCGCACGCACGCACATAATTTGCTGTTTATGAACATTTCAGAAGGGTTACAAATCTATAGCTGATACAGATGTATCAGCAGTATGTAAGCACTAACATGTTTGAAAATAGCCGATCTACAAGCTCACAACGCGTCGCGATGCGACACGTTGTGAGCTTGTAGATCTGCTATTTTCAAATAGCCTAGATATAAAATAGGGCTGAAGTGGTTAATGTTTGTTTCAAAATATCATAATTTATATCTGAAAAGTAAGTAGTAACTAAAGTTTTCAAATAATTGTAGTGGAGCAAAAGTACAATATTTTCCTCTGAGATGTAGTGGAGGAGAAGTAAAAGTGTTGGAAATTGGAAATACTCAAGTATAGTACAAATACCTCAAAATGGTACTTAAGTACAGTGCTTAAGTAAATGTACTTTCCACCACTGGTAAACACCCGTGTATAGCTTTCTTCTTTATATGTTCAATAAAAAATATGTTCAATAAGCCACAGTTGGCGCTGCAAGAAATGATAGTATATGCGGTATGAACAGATGAATGATGAATGAATGAAGAGACAATCAAGCACTTAAACCCTCAAGACCTGAATGTATGCCGGGGTTCAAGTGGCTAAACACGAAGGCACAGAGAGAGATATGCAGGATGCACCGCCTTACAAGGGGTGCGTGAGTGTCCTTGAGTGTCCTTGCACGCACACACACTCGCACGCACGCACGCACGCACGCACGCACGCACGCACGCACGCACGCACGCACGCACGCACGCACGCACGCACGCACGCACGCACGCACGCACGCACGCACGCACGCACGCACGCACGCACGCACGCACGCACGCACGCACACACACACACACACACACACACACACACACACACACACACACACACACACACACACACGCTCACTGCACGAGGAGCTCCATTTGTGAATGTGAGAGCGAGTGTGTGTATTCATGCGGAAGGGATGAAGATGTCCCTTGTGTGCGTGCGTGCGTGCGTGCGTGCGTGCGTGCGTGCGTGCGTGCGTGCGTGCGTGCGTGCGTGCGTGCGTGCGTGCGTGCGTGCGTGCGTGCGTGCTTGCGTGCGTGCGTGCGTGCGTGCGTGCGTGCGTGCGTGCGTGCGTGCGTGCGTGCGTGCGTGTGTGTGTGTGCTCGCTCGCGTGAGTGTGTGCGTGCGTGCGTGGACACTAGGTCATGTATAATTTGTGTACAGGATGTGTAGGTCTCTCCTTGTCAGATGTATTATATATGTATAAGTAATATGCATGTTGCAGGCCATTCTGAGACAACATGTAAGATTAGAAGGGTTTCTAGGTCTGACCACTGTGGCGCGTTTTGTTAGTGCACTTCAAAATGTATACTCACTTGTTTTCATAGAGCTAGGCCTGTCACAATTATGACACGATAGCTTAATAATACACGATAGCAATAATTTTTTTGCATTATTTCAAAAACAAGCTACAACTTGTAGATTGGCTATTTTGAAATATTTTGCAAGTATGAAATTATTAAATATCTCAGTCATTTATTTATATATTTTAGTTATTTTCCATATCTGCATTCTCTGTAGTCTGTCTGTGTCTCAGAGCCGTTTCACACTCAGGTCCCGGGTGCGCACTCCAGACCGCTTGGCTAGTGTGAATGTAGCGAATCGAACCCCGAAACGGGTAACCGCTCCGTTCCCGAAACCACCTCCGGAGGCAGTTTAGGATCCGGATCATGCGTTTTCGGGTACGGTACGCTGCAATGTGAAAGCAAGCGTACCATTAGACGGAAGTGGCCCGCTATTTGGAATAGGTGACGGTATATAAACTCGACAAAAACAGCCAACAAAAACACCGCTCTTCTAGCCTGTGCTACTGAATGAATGAAAACGCCCCAGAATGCATTGCGCACTTAAGGTGGGCAGGTGGATATTACTCTTAAGGTGGAACATAACAATTGAAATAATAATCAACTTATATTTCTAACAATTTTACTCATTCAATTCTGAACCGATTCTTAAAATTTAAAATTCTGTGAAGCTGTGAAGGGCCTTCTTTCATGTCTATCAGTCATGAAACATTGGCGGGTCTCCATCGCGCATTTCAGGTGCGCGAGCAGCGCATATAGTATATCTTGTGGGTATCTTGTGGAGTTTCAGCTACTATGCATCCCAGAAATATATAGCTTATAAGGCTTTGTAATTTGAAATTTGTAAGTAAATATGGTAACTCATTTAGATGTAGGCCTACGTAGGTTTATAGTTTCCCAAGGACTATATAGCCGTTTCACTCATGATGCAATTTCTCTTTCATAACAGATACATACATGTGCCAGATAATCCCCACACCAAGAGAGTCAAAAAAGAAAAGACGTTGGATTGATGTACTTTATTTAGACATGAGAAACAGTACATGGAAGTACAATTCACAATACAAGGTTTCAGTCATTCAGTCGGACTTCACTGTATAGGCTACTATAGTTGCCTTTTCATAAATGATATATTTTTGTACTTAAAGGGATACTTCACTCTCGGGCCGGGGACACATTTAAAAAAAATATTAAAAATAAATGAAAAAAGTTATGGAAAATTCATGGCCCCCTCACACATTAGTAGGACACTCTAATGCGTGAGGGGGCCATGAATTTTCCATAACTTTTTTCATTTATTTTTTATATTTTTTTTAAATGTGTCCCCGGCCCTAAAGTGAAGTATCCCTTTAAGCTGTCGTGAAAGTTGATAATATTTAGAGAAATGTAAAGTTTCAAATACAAAAGTATTAGTAGTTGTGAAGGTTAGCAAACTGAACATTTAGACTGAATGTTTCCTGTATCCTCATCTTGCCCTAATGCACACAAGTGTTTCACCAGGTTTTATTTGTGTTGTTTCTCATAAGCGTACATCCGTTGTCCGTCAACAACACAGAAGTCTGTGGCTTGACTTCTGTGCGCTCACTGTGTTGAGCGCTCAGTGCGTTCTCCCCGCTTCGGGGCGAGGCTCCCCAAAGACCGTGCACTTACATAGATCGCCTCCCCTCCCCAGCATAGCTCTCCAGCCACAACCCTATATTTCTGCGCGACTAGCACAAACATTGTCGCATAGTTGATGACGTCTGTGTCCACAGGGGAAACACTATGTGCATGCCGCCATCTGTAGGATCGGGGGTATATATGCATGTGTTCTCTGGCGCGATTGGATCTTGGCCAATGTGAATGCAGGCCATCATTCGAACTGGGAAACGTTTTCAATGAAAACGGATCCAGTGTGAAACCGCTCTCAGAGGAGGGCGTGTGGACAGTTCAGAAAACTGCCTACCAATGACATCATCCATGGAGATTCCAAGCAACTAGAAACCACAGCCTTTCTCTTCCTGGAAAGATAGTGTGCTGAAGTTCAAGAAGCCATTGTTCTTGAATTAATAATAATAATAATTTTAAAAAGTTTGAAATCTTGTTTGAAACAACCAAACCTCTTTTTTTTTGGCGGATTGTGGTACTTTTTTGTTACTTTATTTCGGTTGTAGGGTTAGGGTTAGGGTTACGTTAGGGTTATGTTATTTAATTATTTTGGGGGAGCCAGCCCCCCAAACTCCTGAAATGCATAGAAATTACTAACTCACTGTTCTGATTATGATGCATTAGTCATAACTCTGAAATATATAAAAAACAATTTCTAATGAAAAAATATTAAAATTCTGTTTCATCTGCTCACCAATTCTCCACTCCTGGCTCCATATCATATAAATGTAAAAGTTATGAACAAACATATGAAGATACGCTTGAAAATGGGTGAAGTAGTCCTTTAATTCTGACTGAATTCTGGACTGGAAGAGGAAAGCGTGCTTCAGCTGATGGTGTTCATCACATGCTCTGCTCTGTCTGCTTCCTCATGTTCAACTAGACTGTAAGACACTCACACATTCAACATTAAACATCCACTCCCCAGAAGAGTGTTTTTTGGTGTGTGGTGCCATCCGTGGTGTACAAAGCACTCAACTCCAGACAGTACTTGAGTCAAAGTATAGATACTCCTGGTCAAATATTACTCTACTACAAATGCAAGTTAAGATGTAGAGTACATGGTAACTCAAGTTTTCAAAAGTACAAATTAGGAAGTGTTTATTCTTTTTAACCCATTAAGGGCGCGCTCCCACCAAGAGTTGGCTGGCCGCCGTTTGCAGAATCTGCCAATGCATTGTCAATGCAAATGCGTTGATTCACGCAAGAGCAGATTTTTCCGCCAGTCGCGCAGACCTTGCGTTTATCTGCTCTCCGCGACTAAGCATAAAACTGCTGGAGGCAGGCGCTGATTTTCCCCCTCTGTCCAATCGGGTGAGTCGAAGGCGGACCGTCTCAAGACTCAGGAAGCAACATGGTGCTCAAGGCTCAAGGCAGCAGCCGGTGCGGGCTACGGGGAGGCTCCTGAAAGTGAGTGACAGGCGCGACACTCCCGTTTTTTAGAATCCGCTGGCTGCAAAAAACTGTGGCCGCGCAGAACCTGCGTTTAACAGCGGCCAGCCAACTCTTGGTGGGAGCGCGCCCTAAGACCTGAGGCAGATTCTACAAAGTGTCTTTAAAATCCTATTAGTTAAAAAAAAAAAAAAACATGTAAAAATGTATTATGTATTTGGCCACGGACCCCCATCTTAAAATATTTTTTTTCCAGGGACCGCCCCAGAAGCAAAGATTTGAGTTACAAATGTTCGCTTTAAAAAAATATAAGATTTGCATACATTTTCACGATTTCTCAAAAATAGCGGATCTACAAGCTCATAGCGCGGCACTCGGTGCCGTGCTATGAGCTTTCCCAGGATTTTCCCAGGTAATTGAAAGATTTTCCAGAAACAAATTAGAAAGTGCATCTTTTTTATGTCAATGCATTGCTGTATTAAAATGTTGACATTTTCCCCACGAAATTGAAAGATTTCCCAGAAATGTTCAAAGAATATCAACAGGGCCTAATATTTAAAATAGCATATCTACCAGATCACAGCGCGTCGACACGTTGTGAGCTTGTAGATCTATTTTTCACAATAACCAGTCCACATTAATGTGATTTCGACAACATCTCTAAATACTTATTAAACACTATTTGTATTCACAAATGTCTGCCCCCAACACTTGCCTGTCTCTCTGCACTCATGGGCCGTAGACACAAACCAACCAGCTTAGGAGCAAAAAGAAATGAGAAATGATTGGCCTGTTATAGCGCCACCAGGAGGCCGATTTGTGCAAAACAAATGTTTGGATATCACTCCTAGAGATTTTGTCCAAACCTCACACAAATCGGTACACAGTATCATATAGTCAATGCGATCAACGCGGATCTGTCCGATTTTCCATATTATATCCTGATTGGCTAAGATTGGCTTCCAAAGTTTGCAGGATTGGTTCGTTTTGAACAAAATGCCTCAAATCATCAACGCAGCGTGCGATTTCCGTGAAATCTTGCGCGCACATTCCCACTAGGACGAGGAAGAAACGCCACCCTTTTCACATTGGCCACCAGCAGCTCTAATTTAGCAGAACACATTTTTGGAACAAAATGCCTCAAAACATGAATGCAGTGTCCGATTGAAAGGCCAAAGAAGAAATGCCACCCTTTTCACATTGGCCTATTATAGCGCCACCAGGAGGCCCCAATAACCTACCTGACCTGGCGGAGACCTGTGCTCCGAGGAGCACTTTTCCTAGTTATGACTGAAATTCTTTAATATTTGCTCTTTGTGTTACTATTGCTGCTCTAGGCCTGCTTTTTGGTTCACACGGTCGTACTACAGAGTATAAACCAACGAGGCTGAGCATGTTTTCGGGCTTTCCATCTCGTTAAACCTTGGTATTTTCCTTTGTCACTGTACATTTGCACCCGAGCTAAATGTGTCCTCTGTATTTAACCCAGCCTAACTATGCCCCATGGGCCATTATTAATACAGCATGCAGAATGATCCACTTTTTATGTTACCGATTACCTGTTTATTGTTTCATGATGGCTCCAATATGCTCTAACCATGTCAATGAGTCAGCATTGGTGTAAAGTAACTAAGTACATTTACTCAAATACTGCACTTAAGTACAATTTTGAGGTACGTTTACTTTACTGGAGTATTTCCAATTATCAGTGCTTTTACTTCTACTCCATTACATCTCAGAGACAAATATTGTACTTTTACTCCACTACAATTATTTGAAAACTTTACTAGTTACTTCGTAGATTCTGATTATTATTACAAAACATACATTAACCACTTCAGCATTATATACATTTCGGAACATTTTTCGAAACATTTTTGAAAATAGCCGATCTACAAGCTCACAATGCGTCGCGGTGCGACGCATTGTGAGCTTGTAGATCTGCTATTTTCAAAATTGTGCTTTTGTACTTTTACTCAAGTAAATGTTGAATTCTGGACTTTTACTTGTAACAGAGTACGTCTACATTGCAGTATTGATACTTTTACTTAAGATTAACATTTGAGTACTCCACCACTGTGAGTCAGTGGTCGTTCAGCACTGCTGTGTCAGTGCATTGACTGATTATTTATCACTCGCTGTTTCGCGTCGGTTGCACCAGGCCTGGAATCTCATCATTTTAGGAGTAAGGTCACTTGGCCTTTGGTGTTGTCAATTTTTTCGAGGGCACAAAGGTCAAATGGCAGGGCAGCAAGCCATCAAATAAAACAATGTCATTCACATACTGTTGTGGGCTGCGGGACTGGGCAGCGTGGCAAAAATAGCAGACTACAAGCTCAAGCTGCGTCGTGCTGCGATGCGTTGTGAGCTTGTAGATCTGCTAATAATTCTAGCACTGCCCTTAAATAGCAGCAAGAGTAATCAAAAAGGTCAACCAAAGAACACTTTTTTGTATAGGATTTCCTCTCTAGTCAGTAAGAATACCTTGAGGATTCTTACAGGGGCCCTCATCCAAGGTCACTTCGACTATGCATGCTTCTCATGGTACCACAACACCACTAAGGCCTTAAAGACAAGGCTCCAGACATCCCAAAACAAACTAGTAAGAATTCTTCTTGGCCTTAAGCATACAACTCATCTAACCCCTGCTCATTTTGCTAGGGTCGGATGGCGTTGTGAGCTTGTAGATCTGCTATTTTCAGCAAAGAGGTTTGGTGTTGAAGGAAAAAGGAGCAAACCATCAGAGCCAAAGGTCAAGTTCACTTAGTATTGAGGGTTTAAGTGATTAAATGTCTGAAATAAACAAAAAAAACATACATTTACACAAAGCTGATGATAGTTAACACAGCTATCTATGAAATTTAGGAAAAAGTTGAATCTGCAACCTGCTTCATCTCTCTCTCTGCTGAGGGGTCCTCCTTGGCCAGAAGAAAAACATTGAAGACCCCTGCTCTGTGTGAAGAACAAAGACTCCAAGCACAAGAAGGAATGGGTCCTCGGAGACTGCTTCAAACGCAGTTTACTTTTTTCAATCGATTAGTCACCCCATGGAGACTTGTAGGAGACACAAAGAGTCTCCTTCGTGACTCCTATCGGAACCGCTGCCTACCGGTCCGCTGGTCATCAAATTATTGGCTTAGGAATGCGACTAAAACAAAAAAAATATCAATGAATTCAAGTCTCCATGGGGTTCATTTTTTGGGTGAACTATCCCTTTACACTCCCTATCCTTCCCCCCTTCTCTCCCCTCCCCCCTTCTTTATTATAATTGTATCTTTCTTCTTTCTATCTTTCCCTTTTCCCCCCCTTTTTTCTCTTAATTATCCTTACCCATTTTGTTCTGTTTTGCTGTGCTTCAATGGTTGTCTTAACAGTGTATGTCTAAATCCTCATACCATGTAATAATTGTAATGTCTAATACACCCAAAGAACGACACACACGGATACAGCTAATTACTTCGCTATTGTTGCTCAGTTTGCTGTCGTTTCTTTCTTCTTTTCTTTCTTTTTTTTAAATTATTAATCACATCTTTTATTATTATAATGTTTTTTCTCCATGCATACAGAGATAAGGGGGGAAGGAGCACAAAAACAAGAAAGGGGAATACAAATGTACACCATGTGCTTCTGTAACTATGTACTTTATAATTTCCCCTAATAAAAAAACATCACAGAAAGCACTAAAGGCGGGGAGGGGGGGGCGGGGGGGAGTCACGGAACTGCCAACAAAATTGCACACATGACAGAATCAATGACAAACAGCCAGCCTATAGCTTCCTCGTAGAGTAGAGTATACGCCATCATATCTGTAGAAAGACCAGTGATGGAGAACTCACATGTTTTGCTTAAGTAAAAGTATCAATACCCTATTGTAGAAATGCTCTGTTACAAGTGCGGTATTCAAAAGCCTACTTGAGTAAAAGTACAAAAGAATTGGCATCGAAATATACTTGTAGTACCAAAAGTTAAAGTACTCATTATGCAGAAGGTCCCATTTCACAAGTTTTCGAATGTAAGAAATGTGTAAAATCCTTTGAAAATAGCAGATCTACGAGCTCAGTAGCTCACAATGATGCGTTGTGAGCTTGTAGATCTGCTATTTTCAAATTGCCAAAGTATAAGTCTGAAGTGGCTTCAAGATCTACAATGTAACTAGTAACTAAAGTTTTCCAATAATTATAGTGTAGTAAAAAGTACAATAATTGCCTTTGAGATGTAGTGGTGTAGGAGTAAAAGTGTAGAAAATTGGAAACACTCCAGTAACGTAAAAAATACTCCAAATAGCACTTAACCCATGACAAAGATTTTTGCGTTGGCTATTCAAAAATAGCAGATGTACAAGCTTGCAGTGCGGCACGAAGTAGTGTGAACACTACTGATGTAGAAGGCTTTTGTAGAATCAGCCTAAGGACTACTTACTTTCCGCCACTGAGAAAGACCATAACACTTAGCCAGTTTCTGGGACTGATGGATTGTTATTGTGCCTTTACATGATTCACTATAAATGTCCTGTAAGTGCACATTGGTCGTTGTGTTATTGCCAACCTTGTATGTGCAAGAAAAATTCCCCTGGAGCTAAATAGAGATCGACAGCTCTATATATCTGCAGAGAAAGCTCTATATACAGTACTGTATCCATTAGAGCTACTCTGATGTATCAAATTGACTGATGTATATCAGGCCCATGTTTGCATTTTGAGCCAAATCAGGAGTGAAAGGTTTAGATGTTGATCAAGATTAGTTGATCATTATTTGCTGTAATTATGCAGCATATACTATATATATTTTACCACATTATTTTGAATGCATAAAAAGACAGTAAGAGGTCTTAAAAATAATAGGGTATAAACGATAAACGATCCCATGTGCATAGCAGAATCAAATGTATTTTAGGATACAGAATGCACATATTAAAGGAGGAGAAAAATGACTTATTTTCTATCAATTGCACACCCCATGAAGCCTTGAATTCATGGATTTATTTTTGTTTTTATGGCATTCCTAAGCTAATAATTTGATTCCCATCTCCTACCGGCTAATGTATCCGGTAGGAGACACAAAGTAAATTATTTGTGTCTCCTACCGGAAATACACACGGTCATCAAATTATTGTTTTAGGAATGCCACAAAAACAAAAATAAATCCATGAATTCAAGGCTTCATGGGGTGTGTAATTGATAGAAAATAAGTCATTTTTGGGGTGAACTCCTCCTTTAATGATCAATCAATCAATCAATCAATCAATCAATCAATCAATCAATCAATCAATCAATCAATCAATCAATCAATCAATCAATCAATCAATCAATCAATCAATCAATCAATCAATCAATCAATCAATCAATCATTGTGTGTGTGTGTGTGTGTGTGTGTGTGTGTGTGTGTGTGTGTGTGTGTGAGTGTGTGTGTGTGTGTGTGTGTGTGTGTGTGTGTGTGTGTGTGTGTGTGTGTGTGTGTGTGTGTGTGTGTGTGTGTGTGTGTGTGTGTGTGTGTGTGTGTGTGTGTGTGTGTCCATGCGCGCGCACGTGTTTGTGTGTTACACAGGGATTGACAGACTGGGGTGCTGGGCTCACATCTTTCTCCCTGTCACTCCTTATTGATTGGCTGAAACCATTGAAGCCACTGTAATTCAGCCAATTAGCAGAGCCACTGTGTTTCCTCCGCCAACTCAGGGTCAGCTGCTCCGGTCAACACCAAATTAGACACAGCTTAATTACACATGTCTAAACAGCACACTTGCGCATGGCCAAATGTCCCCCCAGGTATAGTAGAGTTTGAGAAATAGACTTTGTGAGGACAATTGTCCTGATCCTCACACGATAAATGGTTGTTTTATGGTTAACATTGTTAGATTTACATTTAGGAAAAGATTCAGGTACGGGGGTCCCTGGCACAAAATATTTTCAGATGGGGCAACGCGGACAATTAGGCTACAAATTAATTTGACATGAAAACTTTGAGAACCACTGGTTTAAACAACACTTAGGAAACAAGCCCAAATAAGCAACTGCAATCTAGAAACAAGCACAAAAAAAACACAACCCGCAACTACCAATATTTACAAGCAACTTTACAGAAAAACAGGCCCAAAGTCGCTTATAATAAGCAGACATGGCAACACTGCATGTAGAATGTTATATTATGTCGTGCCGTCGCTGTCGGCTGGAAACCTTGTACGTCCAAAGATTCTTACTTGTCAGAAAATGTCAAACAGAATGGATCCAATGTAGTTATTATTTAGTCACGAGCTCTTGATAATACTTTTCATTGGTTCAATATTTATAAACCCCACACACACACTTAAACACTTTCACTTTCACTTTAGCGTTGGTCATTCAAAAATAGCAGATATACAAGCTCATAGCGCGTCACTTCGTGCCACACTATGCGCTTGTAGATCTGCTATTTTAGGAAAATCTTGAAAATGTGTGCAAATCTTTGAATATACTGTACATATTTACTTTAAAGCAAAGAATTTTAACTCAAATTTGCTTCTGGGGGTCCCTGGAACAAAATATTTTGAGATGGGGGTCCGCCGTCAAATACACATCATTTTGGGGGTCCTTAATTGATATAAAAAGGTTTGAGCACCACTGATATAGCACCATACGTTTTTCATTAAACTGTTAGGATTCAGAAGACATTTGTAGAATCGGCCTCAGATAATGGCAGATACAAGCTCACAGCGTGTCGCATTGCGACGCGTTGTGAGCTTGTAGATCGTCTATTTTTTACTGCTGTTGTGTGACAAAGTATAGGTCATCAAATTATGAAAATAACATACGCATTTGAAATATGGAGATACAAGGTTTCTGCCCGACAACAACGATATGATATGTGACTTGACGGTAATCAGGCCAGTGGGTCCCAGGCATGGAGCTGACCAGTTGATACTGGATCTGTAGTGGAGACAATTGTTCCACCTGGGAGCTTCTGTTTACACATACTCCTGCTGCTGGCACAGTTATTACATAATCACCCTATTGCAGTTATTTGACATAATTGCAGTTATTATCAGTCGTGTAAAGTAACTAAGTAAATGTACTCAAGTCCTATAGCCTACGTAAGTACAATTTTGAGGTATCTTTTACTTCCAATTTTCAATAATTTCTACTCCACTACATCTCAAAGGCAAATATTGTACTTTTTACTCCACTATAATTATCTGAAAACTTTAGTTACTAGTTACTTTGTATCGATTTTGATTATTGTTACAAAACATACAATATCTAAATACTGAATCAAGCAACTTAAAAACTGTTTGGGGTGCTCCCAGAAGCCTGAGTAGACGATACAAGTAAAACGCGCGAACGCTGGAAGCGAACGCAGCTTGAAAATATTGTGTATTTACGGACTTGTAATCCGTGTTATTTCACCGTGATGGGGAGAGAACATTGACATTGTCTGTGTGTGTGTGTGTGTGTGTGTGTGTGTGTGTGTGTGTGTGTGTGTGTGTGTGTGTGTGTGTGTGTGTGTGTGTGTGTGTGTGTGTGTGTGTGTGTGTGTGTGTGTGTGTGTGTTGTGTTGTGTTGTGCAGGCTGTTGTGCATGTAAGCAGAGCATTGTCTAAATTCCTGCACTCTGGCGCACTCGGGTGGCTGCTTACAGGCAGTGCACTCATGTGAGTCACATGAGGGCATGAACACAGACACACAGAGACACAACCTGAGCAGGGTTACATAGTAAGCTCCACTTGGTCCTTCCGCGTTGACCCACATTTCTTTTGAAAGTGAAATGTCCCTTTAAGTGATTGATTCAGTATATTGATTCAACATATATAACTGTATGACCTGTAGCAGCTGTGTGGATAAATCATGTATGTACTGTATCTGTAAGATGTTCAATCCCTTCCATGGCAGCCATCTACTATCTGTAATGTGTATTGATCTGTGATCTGTGCACAGTGAAACAGAGCCTTTTTTACAGCCATCCATTCCCTCACAGATGTACTGTATTGTCTACAGTACTGTCATTTATCATTATAAGGCTAAATTGTTCCATCCTGCCATGTACCTGCCATGACCTTAATGGTGTAGGTTACATTTACTCACTGGAGGAAATTAACTAAGTATATCTACTCACTGGTGGAAATTAACTAAGTACATTTACTCACTAGTGGAAATGAATTAAGTACATTTACTCACTGGTGGAAATTAATTAAGTACATTTACTCAAGTATTGTACTTAAAGAGAGAGCCCCATCAAATTAACTTGAAAAGGTGATAACACAGATCTCTCAAGTACCCCCTAAATATATCAATATACATTTTCGATCATAATTATATGAACACGTTTGAAGTTTATAACTCAAACCAGTAAAGTGACGTAGTTTTGACGTAACCGGGATTTACGCAATTAAGGTATTTAACGTAAGTAACAGTCAGTTTGGACATACATTTACATTGACTGGAATCTGGACATCCGAGGCTGGACTTGGATCTGATTTGGATGAGATGCTAACTAGGCACCGCACCAGCACAGCAGAGAGTGGACCCACACAGCAGACACACACACTATTGTGGCGTTATCTCCGGCCGCAAAGAACCCATCCGAATGAACAACACCTGGAGCTGTGTCACAACTAGGGATTACCCGATAAACAAACGTGTTTATAGCCTACTCGGATGTCATGGTGTGTTGTTAAATACAGTGGATTAATGTTTTAAATCCATATGGGATGGGATGTTATAATTGTGTACAAGTGTGCAGCGGAACTTGCTTGTTTATTATTAGGCTAGCTACAGCAGGCTAACTGGCCAAGCCACTATAATAGGCTAGCGTGTTAGCACTTTACTATTGCATTTTCTTACATATTTATTCTTTTATCAGTAGGCCTATAGTTATTTAACATGACAATGCAACAATGTTGTAGTGATGGGTCATGGTGCTTTACTCAATACATTGGATTATTCTGTAAATCAACAGTGTAAAACTTGTGTAAAACTGCACAGTCTAACAATACTTATAACGATCCCTACATAGCCTATCCAGGACTATTTATTTTGTATTTTATTAAAACACTTCTGCGGTCATTTTAATGTCTACTCATGCTTTTGTGTGCACCCCAGGCAGTTTTAAGTTGAAAAAACACACTCCCCATACGCATTAGAAGGACAATATCAGTCACCAGAAGCAAGGATGTGTATTATTCTAACACGGTTAAAATGGAGTTTGAAGTTACATGGGTTTATATGAGGGGACGTGTCTGATAAAGTGAATATCAAATATCAAAATATTGAATCAAGCAACTTAAAAACTGTCTTGGTTGCACTCAAAAGCCTGAGTAGACATTAAAATGACCCCAGAAGTGTTTTAACGTGAATTACCCCTTTAAGCACAATTGAATTCACACGCACACGCACACGCACGCACACACACACACACACACACACACACACACACACACACACACACACACACACACACACACACACACACACACACACACACCACACCTCTGTATTGTGTACAACAGTGATTCTCCTTTTTTCATGTCAAGGACCCCCACCTGAAAAATATGTTTGTGCCAGGGACCCCCATACAAGATTTCAAAAAAAAATCCCAAATTCTTCACATTCCTTTCAAGATTTTTCGAAGATAGACGATCTGCAAGCTCACATTGCAACCCGTTGTGAGCGTGTAGATGGCCTGTTTTCAAATAGCCAATGCATTATAGGTTTTAAATGGTTGAGCTGATTTTGATTTTACTGGAGACCCCCCCGGAACCTCCTGGGGGTCCCCATAAGACCCCACTTTGGGAACCGCTGTTCTAACAGTACCACATGTATCATTTTAATGACAGGAAGTGTATTATGGCTCCATCCTGCCATCAACCTGCCATGACCTTAACGACAGACATTTACTACGCTGCCTCCACTGATGTGTCTGCTATAGTACCATCACTGTAGGCTTCAGGAAAAGGTCGGTTGGCCATCAGTAGCTATGAGGAGTGAACAGCACTGCACTGTGTTTACTACAAAGCATTACTTAAGAAATTGCTTTTTTGTTGTAATCTGTTTCGTTCTAATAGTGTTTGAATATGTTTACTGTAATCGGTATATATATATATATATATATATTATTATTTTTTTATTTATTTTTTTACACAAATCTTTGCTTCTTCTGGAGGTCCCTGGCACAAAAATATGTTTGAGTTGGGGGTCTGCTGCCAAATACATCCTATCATGTATGGGGGGGTCCTTGACATGAAAAAGTTTGAGAACCACTGTATTAGTATACGTAGCAATGCATTCCTAAATGCTGACAATAACCTGACTTCTCTTCCTCTTGTCTTACATTCTATATTTAGAATTTAGACACAGAGAGAGAGAGAGAGAGAGAGAGAGAGTCCTGTGCACTTAGGCCTACGCGCCTCTCTATAGACATGTAGGCCATCCATGCTTTTTACAGATGCTAGCCAGCCAGTGTGTAATAACACTAGTACCTCCATCACCATAACTGCCTTCTCTTACTACACAGTGATGGAGTGTCATTGCCAACAAACGGCGCCAGACATGAATTCTTCCACCACTTAAACCCCTACATGTAGCATTCACATCCATCCTGCATGCTATGTTATGTTGAATACACTGAATCACCTCTCTGGACATAGCAGACCTGCAAGCTCTACAAGCTCTCTTATTGATGGGGTTGTCACTGCCTGGGCTACAACAGTGCAGAGACTGACATTCTGTCATTTTATAGATGTATTTGGCTATTCAAAAATAGCAGATCTACAAGCTTGTAGCGCAGCACCGAGTGCCGCGCTACGAGCTTGTACATCTGCTATTTTGGAAAAATCGTGAACATTTGTGCAAATCTTTGAATATATATATTTTTAAAGCGAATATTTGCAACTCAAATCTTTGCTTCTGGGGGGTCCCTGGAACAACATATTTTACAAATGTTCGCTTTAAAAAATATATATTTAAAGATTTGGACAAATTGTCACGATTTAAAAAAGAAACAGCAGATCTACAAGCTTGTAGCGCGGCAGATCTACAAGCTTGTAGATCTGCTATTTTTGAATGGCCAAAGAAATCTAAAAATGACACAGATTCTTTCCCCGGTCTAAATGGGTTAAACCCTGTATTTAGTTCAAATCCATCAACACTGTGACAGCTATGTTGTTTTTTGGTGAATGTATATAATTCACTGAATTATCACTGAAATCACTGAATTGTTTCTCCGAGATCACACTGTGCAGCTTGTAGATCGGCTATTTTCCCCACTGAGAATAGTGATGCTATATAGCCTTGGGTGAAGACTATCATATATTGATATTGTCATATCTATGATAGATATAAAAATATCAACATAAAATAACATCTTTGTCTTGATCCAAGGCTAGTGATGCTGTATATCAGGGGTTTTCAACCAGTGGTCCGGGGACCACCAGTGGTCCTTGGGGGGGTACCAGTGGTTCCGCAGCGAAATTAGTTAACATAGCGTCACAATCATTTTAACCACTTAGCTTTGGCTATTCAAAAATAGCAGATATACAAGCTAATAGCGCGGCACCGGGTGCCGCTCTATGAGCTTGTAGATCTGCTATTTTTGAAAAATCATGAAAATGTGTGCATAATAATCTAAAAGCATTTTTTAACTCAAATTGTTTCTGGGGGTCCCTGCCACAAAACGTTTTCAGATGGGGGTCCGCGGCCAAATGTATATCAATTTAGGGGTCCTTGGCATGAAAAGGGTTGAACACCACTGCTGTATATGGGTTCAGAGTGGTTGAAATGCCATCGCTTGTTTTGAATGGGGAAACCACTTTGAGCAGGCTCTTTATCACATGATAACAACCCGACACTTTAATGGTGGATGCTGTAACATCCCTCATCCCTATTATATATATATCATTGTCGGTGTGACAGCAGTGATGATGTTGGTGTCATCTCATATCTCTCACTGCGTTTCTATGAATAGAACCACCGGTCAAAATCCTGGATGTTATAGTTTAACTCTGAGAGCAGCAGCAGCCACAATAAAAGGTAAAAATATTTTAAAAACATAAAATAAAAACCCTAAACGAACCCTTTTCTGGATTTAAAAAAATAATAATAATAAAACACTCACTATTCCTGCTTAAACCCACATTATTCAGCGTTTATATAGCCTTGGATCAAAGGCTATCATAGATGTTTTTGATCGAGTCAAGTCAGACTCGATCAAATACATCTATATGATAGTCTTTGATCCAAAGGCTATAATAATAGCTGCGATAAAAACTATACATGCAATGATGCGAGGAGATGATCGAGGCGTCTATACACACACACACACACACACACACACACACACACACACACACACACACACACACACACACACACACACACACACACACACACACACACACACACAGAGAGAGAGAGAGAGAGAGAGAGAGAGAGAGAGAGAGAGAGGGAGAGAGAGATCAGCAGCAGCAGCCTCTGAAGTATAACCTACACATGCACGTACACACGCACACATCAAATAATGCCTTCCTTACCGTTGACAATGGCGAGGAGACAGAGCAGCAGAAGTAACGGTGATCGGGCTGATGCTGATGCTGATGGTGATGATGCTGATGGCTCCTCCATACCGACAGACAGACTCCTTGTTTTAATCCACTGTCTGTCTGTCTCCTCCACCATAACGGGTTAAAAAAAAAAAAAAAAAACACACACACCCTCAACGATCAGCCCGCAAAAACAAAAAGTAATCCTCTCCCCCGCAACGTTGTAGACCAGATGATTACGGCCACAAAAAGACCACGCAACGCAACGCAACGCAGCCTGTGTGTATGTGTGTGTGTGGTTGTGGGTGCGTGCATGTGTGTGTGGGTGTGTGGGGGGGGGGGGGGGTGGGGGGGGAGTGTGTGTGCGTGTATGTGTGTGTTGTCCCGGTGTGTCCGCTATCTATGATCCTCCCAACCTACGGACCAGTCTACCTGGCGTGATGACGTCACTGAGGTCTTCCTCCTCTATGATGGAGTCAAGAGAGAGAGAGGGAGGGGGAGGGAGAGAGAGGGGGAGAGAGATGAGAGGGGGAGAGAGAGAGAGAGGGAGGGAGGGGGAGGGAGAGAGAGGGGGAGAGAGAGAGAGAGAGACAGAGAGATAAGAGAGAGATTGATTGATTGATTGATGTACTTTATTTAGTAAGACATGAGAACAACAGTAGGCCTACATGGAAGTACAAATTCACATACAAGGTCTACTAAACTGGAAGACTCATTAAGCACTGAGCTTGTTTAAGATGAGATCCCCATGCACACAAATCATGATGAGATGAGAGAGATAAGAGAGAGAGAGAGAGAGAGACAGAGAGAGAGAGAGAGAGATAAGAGAGAGAGAGAGAGAGAGAGAGAGAGAGAGAGAGAGAGAGAGAGAGAGAGAGAGAGGGGGGGAGGGAGAGAGACAGAGAGATAAGAGAGAGATTGATTGATTGATTGATGTACTTTATTTAGTAAGACATGAGAACAACAGTACATGGAAGTACAAATTCACATACAAGGTCTACTAAACTGGAAGACTCATTAAGCACTGAGCTTGTTTAAGATGAGATCCCCATGCACACAAATCATGATGAGATGAGAGAGATAAGAGAGAGAGAGAGAGAGAGAGAGAGAGAGAGAGAGAGAGAGAGAGAGAGAGAGACAGAGAGAGAGAGAGAGAGAGAGAGAGAGAGAGAGAGAGAGAGAGGGAGGGGGAGGGGGGGGGAGAGAGAGAGGGGGAGAGACGTCAATGATCCCCTAAATGATTTGTATTTTGTGGACCCCCATCTCAAAATATGTTCTTCCAAGGACACCCAGAAGCAAAGATTTGAGTTTAAAATGTTTGCGTCACTTTGTGCCACACTATGAGCTTGTAGATCTGCTATTTTTGAAAAGCCAAAGTAAACAATATGTGGTTAAAATGATTGTGACGCTACATTAAAGATGGGGTGATTGATCCCCCCTCCTCAAAAAAGTGTACAGAAAGTGTTAAAATTGTGTTTTTATGTGGACACGCCTCCAGTTCATCAATGGTGCGTTCGGAAATACGGCATTGAGCGCACTGGCCAATACAAACTAATAATAATTTCCGAACGCACCCTAAGTATACCTGGTTCTCACCTTAGCACCTCCCACCTGAACCAGTCCTTCCGCCTCCTCCTATAAGACCACCCACCTGTCCAAGTCCCTCCTCCTCCTCATGAAAGGACTTCCCATGGCCTTTCCCAGTTGTTTATAACATGCTCTAGAGCATGGTTGTCAAACTGGGGTCTGGGGACTAGCCTGGCATGGCCAGACTATTATCACTGCGTAGATATTAGTCTGGAATCTCAGTGTGGAACCTGCATTTCCGAGGGGCAAATAAAAAAAATGCCTCTGGTGATAAACCCGCCCCATATTTGCATACTGGGCCCTCATTGGTCACTCACAACTTCGGAGGGAGAGAAATGGAATCTCTATTGAGAGGGGCCAGACCTAATCTGCCCAGGGCATTTTTTTTTTTGCAATTGCAGATTTGTCCGTAACCAGGCTATCTGGGGACCCCCAGGGGTCCTTGAGGGGGTTCCAGAAGGTCCACAGCAAAATTTGTTTAGCATCAAAATCAGTGTAACCAGTTGAAACCTATACATTGCTTTTTGAAAATAGCAGATCTACAAGCTTGTAGATCTGCTATTTTCAAATAGCCAAAGCATATACGTAGGTTGAAACTGGTTACACTGATTTTGCCATTTTATGTTTTAAAAAAACTTTTTGGGTATTTTTTTTTAAATTACTTATAACTACATTTTAATTTGGGGGTACTTGACATGAAAAGGTTTGAGAACAACTGGTCTAGAACAGCTCTGACAGCTGGGTAGCCACAGTCTTTATAGATTGTTTGATATGGCACTGGACATCTACAACAGCAAAGCTTGGAAAAAATATAATACATCATCATATTTTTAGTGACCATTGGGTTCCATT
This sequence comes from Gymnoscopelus braueri, assembly GCF_963280865.1. Taxonomy (NCBI): domain Eukaryota; kingdom Metazoa; phylum Chordata; class Actinopteri; order Myctophiformes; family Myctophidae; genus Gymnoscopelus; species Gymnoscopelus braueri. The sequence continues at coordinate 57,112,966 of NC_137605.1, read as the reverse complement.
TGTACACTCTCAGAGTTACAGATATGTAGGCAATGTAAGAGTACATTTGGTTCCTTACTATCAATCATAGTAGGCCTATATATACATCATGGCAAGGTAACTGCACAACCCAAACCTCTACCAAAGTGGTCTTACCCTTTAAGGTTTAATTTGGGTGTAATTTAGTATTAGATATGATTGGATAGGGGTGGTAAGATGAGAATTATGCAACGGATAATCAATGGGAGCAGGTCATTATGCAAGTGATAATTGATGATTGAGAAATAAACCCTGACAGGGGGATTAGACCCCGACGTGATAGTGGAGGCCGGGTCTGATCAATGTTGAAGAACTGTTGAAGAACTACTGAAGTAATCTTACCAAAATGTGGGTGATTTCACCCACTCTACCTGTTGTATGTGATGAAGTTGAATTATAAATTGATGTTATTCTTCATAGTATAGACAAATTATTTGTTTACCAACATTGAGACTGGACGCACAGGTGATTGTTTCATGCAATCAATTCCCAACATATTGTTTCGGGGTGCGCTGGTTTCAGTACATTCAACCTCCTCTTGTGTGTTGGCTAGTGAGGCGCGTCCTAGTGCCGGCCTGCGCGCGCATACTGGTTCTTATCATAGACTGTAAAAAATAATGGGCAAAGCGAGGCCATTGGTTTCTACAGACCGTAAATGAAGCCTATTGTTCAGGAATTTCAAATCCGCCATCTTTCAATATCGCGTCATATCCTGCGCAATGAAACCAGACCATTATTGGTTGGGTAGCTTGTCAATCAAGAGCGGGGGCGGGGAATGAATGCTATTGGTTGTGTAGCAATTGTAAATCAAATCATCCCTCCCCTCCTAGAGCATAACCTACTTTATCGTCAAATTTTAAAATAAATGGGACCATAATTTACCAAAACGCATTTCATGATGATTGAAAGGAGACTTTAAACTAGCGACTGGAAGCATGTAGTATTTATGACAATGTTTATTGACTGCCAGAGTTAAAACCTCGTTCATAGCTGCCCTTGCCAGCGATTTTCGTGTTTTTTTGTTTTGTTATTTTGTTATTTAATTTTCATATAGATAGTCTAGCTGGACTTTTGAACTCATACGATCGTTCCACCACTAGAGAGCAGCAAATAGCCAGCTTGATCAGCTCGCTGACCCACTCGCCCCCCCCCCACACCCAGTCAAACAGTCAAATACATCAAACCGGATGTGAAGTGGTCTCAGATTCTCTGATCGGCCAAAATTACGATGTGATACACGACGGGGATGACTGTTCGTCACCCAGACCATAGATTATAGAAGGGGAGGTCTCCGATCGTTTTTTATACCGTGTGAAAAACCGTTTGTTTCCCTATTCTGGCCGAAAATGACCGTGGAAAAAAATAGAAAACCGGAAACGGAATTTGCGTCATAAAACCGGATGCAGTGGTGGGTGAAGTAAGTGGAACCTGAAACTTAGAGTGATTCATTACAGAATAGCGTGATCAGAGATTAAACCACAAAAAAGACCATAGATCGCATTAATGCGATCTTGGCGGCCAGGCGCGCTATTTATTAGATCGCATTAATGCGATATTGGCGGCCAGTGAGTTAAGGTAAGAAAATCAAAAAGTCTAAAGTTCGTCAAAAACCCATCCGCTTGCATTAAGTTCAATTCTTTCTGACACCAGCAGTGGTAAAACAGCAAAACGACAGGCCATTCATATGAACTGTCACTTGAACTCTCTTCCTATTTCGATTCAATTTCAAAGCAGGAAGCTGTACCCTTGGTTCTTATCAGTGTGACGTTGAGTGTTAAGGGGTCTACAGACACTAGGGATATCAAAAATCCAGCAATGGCAAAACATTAACATTTGTGATTTTGCCTAATGCTTTGTTAAAGGAGCAGTTCACCCAAAAAAATTACTTATTTTCTATCAATTGCACACCCCATGAAGCCTTGAATTCATGGATTTGTTTTAGTTTTTGTCGCATTCCTGCGGCAATAATTTGATGACCGGGTGTATTTCCAGGAGACACAAATATTCTACTTTGTGTCTCCTACCGGATACATTAGCATCTTTCCGCCGGTAATCAAATTATTGGCTTAGGAAAGCGACAAAAACCAAAAACAATCCATGATTTCAAGCCTTCATGGGGTGTGCAATTAATAGAAAATAAGTAATTTTTTGGGTGACCTACTCCTTTAAGCGAAAATTCTCCGATCTACAAGCTCCCAGCACGTCACAACTGAGCATGTGGATTGGCAATGTTCACTGCTCAACACCATTGTGCACCGAAGTATAAAACAGGCTTTAACTGAAATTAAAAAGGGTCTGAATGCATGCAATATAATCAGATTACTGCAGAGATTCAGTAGAAAACAATAAGGTCCGCAACACTGGTATTATTTCTCAGCTCCACTTGTTTATTGCCATCGAAGCGTTACGATAAACAATAAACCAGTGGAGCTGAGAAATATACCAGTGTTGTGGACCTCACTGTTTTCTACATTAATATGTACCGACCCGCCCAAATAAAGTAGCAGACCTGCAGTTTTCTGGGAGTTCTGTTCAAGATAATGTACGGAGCATAATGAACTAAATGCTGCTTCTCCACGTTTAGTTCCGATTCTGGGGCCAGAAAGCAGAGCTTTACCAGATGACCTGAGAGGTGTGGATGGTTCATGACATCGCACAAGATCAGAGATGTATTTTTGGTCCTAAATCATCCAAAGCTTTATAGACCCGATGGTAGTATTTTGAAATAGATCATTTGACACACAGGGGGCCAGCGTAAAGAATTAAGAGCTGGAGTGATGTCTTTGCTCCACTTTCTTGGTATCAGTGAGGACCCGAGCAGCAGCGATCTGAATCAACTGCAGTCATCTGATTGTAGATAGCAGTGGTGGAAAGTAACTAAGTACATTTACTTAATTACTGTACTTAAGTCCAATTTTGAGGCATTTATACTTTACTTGCTTATTTCCAATTTCCAATACTTTTACTTCTATACTCCACTACTAGGCGGCTGAAAATATGGTTTGACCCAAAAATATTTTGAACAAAAGGTTTCTCAATGGTTTATTGTAGTATCAGGTGTACTTAATAACATATCAAAATTTTACCAGTTCCTTAAAAGACCATTACTCCTTCATTATTTGCCCTACACAAGTAATTTTGGTGCCTAACCCCATGTTTTGGTGATCTAGGAATCCAATTAGTATATATAAATTATAGGCAAGTGATTATAAGTACAATTATATATTAAAGCAATTGGTTATAAGCATATTTAACAATGCAATTGGAAATTTCTCCCTTTTATACATACTATAATGCCCAGGATTGGTGAATTAATCACCTATACATGTAATTTACATTCTGTTGAAGCTTTAAAAATGTATTTGGATACCAATAAGGAATAAATTAATTATTACTGGGTGGTACTGTGACATTTGTAAAAACATGGCTGCCAAGTGATAGACTGGGAATATTACACAAATCTTGGAAGAAATTCCTTACAGAGAAATGTCTTCACCAATTTGTTTGTAAAGTTGTCCCGTTCCCAAACTGGGGGTCCCCCAAATGATTTTGGGGGGTCCCCAGATGGTTAGCTTTATGTGCAACATTGTTTTCTCACTCAACAGTAAACAAACCAACATACAGTATAAGTGTATACAGGGTATCTGCACATTTCTAAAGTTTTGAATATTTAAATACTCTTAAGACTCAATATTATCTCAAATATTGGGTAAGAAAGAGGCAAACATTGTGAAAATAGTACAAGCTCAGAACACTACACTCAGTAGGAAAAAATGGCCACTTGTCTGGTCTATGGGGAGGATGGACTCCTCAGTGGGTATAGCTACAGTGGAGATAAATGGCCCCTTATGGGCCAAGAGAGGCAAGGCATCACAGAGCTATCACAACATGTATCTAGTGTCTTCTACTGGGTGTCTAGGCAGGGGTGGTGGAGGAGTGTGGCGTGGATAAGGTTCAGATTTGCTTATCACAGACATCTCCTTATTCCTGAGACTAGTAGTTGTGTGAGGTTTTAGTGCAAAATTAATTTCACATGTCCTTATTTTGTGATTGGTACTGCTGGCAATAAGCTTGAACCCTGATCTTTTTTCTGGATAATTTTAAGAGCAAGAAGGTACGTATAGGGGACAGCCCATGACGCCCTGGGCTCCAGTCTCCCCATAGAATCCCAATCTAACCGACCTCCACGCCCATAAGGGGCCAACAAACAAGCATTGCTTTCGGCATACACAAATTTTTTGTTCTGGAGAGGGGAGAGGACACTCTGAGCCATAATGATAAGTCACTGGGGGCCCCTGGGAATATTAATGGTCAGCCACCACCGACTCTCCTGTGAGCCAGTCCGACATAGACACCCTTGTCTGCCTGACACACAGTCATGCACCACCACGTGGAGGTCTTACAACCACCACTATGGGGGGGCCGACCCTCCTCACTACCTGTGCCAACTCACAAGCGCCTATCTCGGACATAGGAGCCAGCCAGACCCGCCAGGAGGTCCATTTGGGACCAGCATACATAGGGACACGACTGTCTGCCTGACACAGTCTTGCATCATATGGAGGTCTTACAACCACCACCACTGGGGACTGTCCTCACTACCTATGCTAACTCAAGAGTGCCTATCTCGGGAGTGCCTATCTCGGGAGCCAGCGTGGTGGTCGACTTGGGACCAGTGGGACTATCCAGTGAGCCAGGCGACATAGGGACACTCCTCTCAGCCTCACGCATTAGCTAAATTCCAATACCTTAATTTCTGCCTCCTCCTCACTCCGTTCTCCAGCGTGCCGTGACTTAGAAATAGTTTGCATCCCAAATGCTAAGTTGCTTTTGGAGGAGCTGAGAACGAGGAGAGTGAGATCTGGCAAAGATACAAGTTTATCTTTCATGTGTCATTTGCAGAACTGTCTTCGTTGAAATGGCGTATAATTTCTGTTGGAGGTTTTGCACGTCGGACATGGGGGAGATCAGAAGCTCAGGGTCTCCTTGACTCCTAACTTTGCTCTTCTGCGCTCCAAGTACCCAGGGAGCAATCCAGTGACCCCCATACTCCCCTCTACCCACCTGAGGGGAACCCTAGGCCCACTAAACTCTACAGACCCACCCCCCATACTCCCCTCTGTCTAGGCACCCAGTAGATACTCGGTTCTGACAGCTCTACACTAACCTCCATAACCACCCCCACCCCTCTTTGCACATTCACACGGATTGCCTTCCTAATGTGTTAAAAAGTTCTATAAACATCTATTTAATGTTTTTTCAAAATATTGTGTCTACAAGATGACACTGCGCGTCCACGAGTAAAATAAATATTCTTGTGTATGTAGGGGAGGAGTTATGAAGTTCCTGTGGGGTGAGTAAGGGGCGGGGTGCAGAGATATTGGTTCATAATGCAAGATTTGTTTTGGGGTTGGGGTGTATAGTCAAAGATGAATTTAGTTTGGGCTAAATTTGATCCACACAGCTATCCAAAACCTTTCAATATTAAAAACAATGTATATCAACTGACAATATTCTCTGCCACCACCTTCTGAATTACTGCAAATTGTGACTACTAGTTTTGTTGTGTTTTGAGGATATCTTGAAGCCTTGTTCCAGTAAAAAAGAAATATAAGTAGTTGAACATTTATTATATAATTAGTTAAGTTAACTTGAAACGGGTGACCATTTCAGAGGGTTTTAATAGGGTCACAAACAAAATATTGGATTTCACAATTATCTAATTGTATCTCTGCAATTTGGACAAGTCCAATGGATTCCCAGGCCCCCAAAACATGGGGTTAGACACAAAAAGTACTTGTCTAGGATAAATAATGAAGGAGTTAGGCTGTTTTAATGATTTTTGGGGCATCTTGGACGCCATCTTGAAAATAACACCTTTCCAGTGGGCAAACTTTGGTAAACCTTTAGTATGTTATTCAGGACACCACATACAACAAAAAACAGTTGAAAAACCTTTTTTTGGGTAAGGTGCTTTTTTTTCATTATTCAGCCGCCTATACATCTCAGAGGCAAATATTGTACTTTTACTCAACTACAATTATTTGAAAACTTTAGTTACGCGTTACTTTTCAGATATAAATTATGATATTATGAAACATAAATTAACCACTTTAGCCCTATTTTATACCTAGGCTATTTGAAAATAGCCGATCTACAAGCTCACAACGCGTCCCATCGCGACGCGTTGTGAGCTTGTAGATCTGCTATTTTCAAACATGTTAGTACTTTTACTTTTGGGACTTTAAGTACATTTTGATGCCAATACTTTTGTCATTTTGAATTCTGGACTTTTACTTGTATCAGAGTATTTCTATATTGCAGTATTGGTACTTTTACTTAAGTAAAGAATTACTTTTTCCACCACTGGACCGACGGTAGTATTTTGAAATAGATCATTTGACACACCACTTTCTTGGTATTAGTAAGCACCCGAGCAGCAGCGTTCTGAATCAACTGCAGTCGTCTGATTGTAGATAGTAGACTGACTTTGGGATTGTGTTAATGTGGCCGTTTCAATTCAGGTCTGAGTCCATTACTACACCAAGGTCTTTGCCTTGGGTTGTAGGTTTTAACATGACTGATTTAAGTTGGTTTTCCTTGGCTCCAAAAACAATGACTTCAGTTGTGCCTTTGTTTATTTGAAGAAAATAATGGGTTGTAGACAAGGATCTGAGCACAGCAGTACATAGAAACCAATGTACTGCAGGGTAATCAACGCAAGTTTAAAGGGCCACTTCACCGATTTTGAACCCAAATCCCATCTTCCTGAAGTCGGGGACATACTAAAGATGATTATGCAGTGTTTCTTGTGCTTGTTCTGTTATAGTGCTAACAGAAAAACTGTGAGTGACTGCAGATTCCTCCAGTGGTGAAATACTCCATTAACCCATTTAGACCTGAGGCCGATTCTAAAAACGCCTTCTAAATCGTTTCTGAAAAACTTTTACAACTTAAAAAAAAACACATGTATGTTCTATATCCTATAATACAATCGGCATATCTGCCCATGCGCGGACGTGCCTCTGCAGTTTGTTGCAAAAAACTGCTCACTGCCCATGCGTGGACGTAGCGAAACCGAAACCAACATCACGCAGCCGCTTTTGTAATCTCCCCACAACAACAACACACGCGACGCGACCACTTCGCTTCAACCCCCACCGTTGCTTTCACTTTGCTCATGTCTCTCTATCACACCACACTCACGCTAATATGTCATGTACATCCCACACAAAACATTAAAACACGCCAGTGTCTCAACGCAGCTAACAACAACACCGAGGCGAGTCGGCATCTGGGTTGCCACGTTGGGGGGCAGACAAGCAGACAGGTCAGTGTTGCCAGATGTGCGCCAGAAACAAGCAACCACCTTCATGAAAAAAAAAAAACAGCCGAAGGGGTCCGCGATGTTTCACGGGGGTCCGCGATGTTTCGCGGGGGTCCCAAGACTCCCAGGGGTCCCCCATGTCTTTTTTATACATTTTAATAAATTTTTTGGGGATTTTTTTATCCCACGATTTTGGAACCCCAAAATAAGCGAGCCCTCGCCAGAGCCCCGTGCGCGGCTAGGGGGCCGGGCACGCCCGGACCTCTAGTACTGTACATAGCAACAGGAACCCCAAAAGGTGTTCCCGTCCTGAAAGGTATAGATACAAATAGGGGTTCCCGCCCAAAATGGGTTAAGACAGACAAAGGAGCGTTTCCACCACTGATTATAATCAACAGTTCCATAGCCTCTGGTTTCGTTCCCACCAATTCAACTTTAACATAGTCTGTATGGTCACACGTTGTACAGGGAGGGTTCATTAAAGATATCCTACTATTTGTGTCATCATAAAACATGCAGCTACTGACTAAACCTTTTTTGAAGCAGCCGATGGGCTTGTATGGACTATATATACACTGTACAATAATGGTGCAATGCCATTTATATGATCATCATGACAGACCAGAAACAATTGCTCCCAGAGAAGCTATATGCTGAGGGCTGTCCACAGGGGAGACGGATGCTATATGCCAACTGACTGACAGCTTGTTCCTTAAAGCAAACCAGGGGAGCTCAGAGCACAAAGACAAAAACAAACAAACAAACAAAAGATTGACATGTCTCGGGGGGGCAGGGAGAGGCGAGGGGAGGAGAGGAGAGGAGAGGAGAGGAGAGGAGAGGAGAGGCTGCTTTCTATTTTCACAATTTTTGATTTTTTTTCAAAGTATACAAATATTGACGCTATGGATATAATATCACATAGATATTTTGATTATTGGTACCGGTCAGGCCTGGAGTTTCATCACTTTAGGCCGGGGCAAGGTCACTTGACCTTTGGTGTTGTCAATGTTTGGAGGGCACAAAGGTCAAATGGCAGGGCAGCAAGGCAAATAAAACAATGCATTTAAGATCAAAGAAATAATGAATGGGTTAAGGATGATTACATTTTGTATACGTAGCATAACTACCAGTGGAATTACAAATTCATTCGTTCATTCAAGATTTATTTATTCTCGACATTATTAAAAAACTATTAATTAAACTCATTTGCAGTGTCGTCGAGTAATACAATACGGTGCAATTCAACAACATCACAGTTTAAAAATACATTACATCTGGGAATTGGAAAATAAAAGGCATACAGTACATGTGAGATATAAAAGTTACAAATAGAAATCAAGACAGCATTTTTCAAAATTCTAAAAACAATTACACATTGTGGTGACCTGTTTGGTCACCAGAGTTCTAAAACGACTCAAGGGTACTAGAGTGGTTAATTTCAAAGTAGTCTGCAGGTCATTCCATGTGGTAGGACCACAGAAGCTAAAAGCAGATCTAGCTAGGAAAATCTCCAAGTATGGCTTTATACAAGAACAGATGCCAGTGCAGTTCTCGTCTCTCTGCCAAGGAGAGCCATCCAACCTTGTTATATAAAATACAATGGTGAGTACCATAACTATCACCCGTGATGAATCTGATTGATGAGTGGTAGACAGAGTCCAGGGATTTAAGAGTGGATGCTGCTGCATGTCTATAGATTATGTCTCCATAATCCAAGACAGACAGGAACACTGCCTCAACAACTCTCTTCCTGCTGATGATAGGAAAGCTGGCTCTGTTTCGATATAAAAAACTGATTTTTGCGTTGGCTGTTCAAAAATAGCAGATATACAAGCTCACACAAGCTTGTACATCTGCTATTTTTGAACATTTTTGAAAAATCTTGAAAGTGTGAGAACTACTGATTTGTGGAATCGGCCTAAGGTCTTGGGTTAAAAAAAACATATATACTTTATACTGAACTAATCAGAGACGCTGGAATAGTTTGAAGATGGAGAGACAGCATTATGCAATGTGGCCCTCTGGAGTGAGTGTGGAAATATAGTGGCCCTCTGCATCATCAAAGTTGCCCACCCCTGCTCCAGGATGTCATTGTCCCCCTCCCCCTCCTTCCCCTTCCTCCTCCTCCTCCTCCCCCCTTCCCCTTCCCCTTCCTCCTCCTCCTCCTCCTCCTCCTCCTCCTCCTCCTTGGCTCACAGATACGCTATAGAGAGCGTGAAGAGGTCAAACCGCTCAGCGCTGCTGCCACATAAAAGCTGATTGATCCCTCACCCTCACCCTGCCATAGAGAGAGATACATCCACTGGTGCTTCTCAACTTTTTCCGTGCCAAGGGACCCTCCAAAATGATGATGTATGGCTGTGGACCCCCATCCGAAAATGTTTTGTAGCCAGGGACCCCCAGAAGAGAAGATTTGTGTTATTTTCTTTTTTTTTAAATATTCAAAATTGGCCAATACTTTCAAGATATTTTTTTTTTGTGGTGCCAACCACTCCTACATTTGACTGTTTGTGTGTGTGTGTCTGTCCGTCCGTATGTATCATGTTTGTGTCTGGCCTCAACAGCTGCAGCTGATTGCAACACAAAGATGCAACCAGTTACACTAATTAAACACAAACAGGAATGCAACACATGCGCATAATGAACTCATCAAAGGCACCACTCACTTCACATTTTTATGTAAAAATAGCAGATGTACAAGCTCGCAGTGAGCCAGGGCTGGATTAGCACTATGTGGTGCCCCAGAGCGACCTCAAGTTGAAGTGCCCTCCCCTGTTCCCTGGGGCGGAGATATGGCTTGAGTGCGCGCGGGCGCCGAAATCGTGCACTCGCGCGAAAAATATCATTTTTTTTGCTGGATTTTATTAGTTTATTTTCTGTTTTTGGTTACTTTATTTCAGTTTTAGGGCTAGGGTTATGTTAGGGTTATGTTATTCAATTTTTTTTGGTGCCCCCATTGGCTGGCACTCGCCCCCTACGGCCTATGGGTAATCCGGCCCTGCAGTGAGCGTGTACGTGATCGTACATGATTGTGATGTTATGTTAACTACTTTAGCTGGGGACCCCCTGGAACCCCCCCCCCCCCCCCCCCTCTGCCACATACGTAATAAAATGTGTGAACATGTTTCAGAACAACTGTTATTACCTTGCAGCATTCAAGACAGATGTGCCTTCAGCTTCAGCACTAATGCAGGATTAAATGCATTAAAGCGACTCCCACACAAATCAATGGCTGTCTGCAAATGTCACTGAAACCTTGTTAATGAGAGGAGAGATGCCAGTTTGAGTGGAAATTATGCTCTTTAAGACAGCAGTTCCCAACCCTTTCTGGATCGGGGCCCACTAGAAAATCACGAAAGCATTTTGCGAGCCACCCATTTGACCATTTAAAGGGAGAGTTCAACAACTTTTTTCTATCGAATATTTACCCCATGAAATCTTGAATTTTGTGTTTGTTTTTGTCGCAGTCAGACCGGCACAATATGATATCCTTGACGTCATCAGTATATGCCCATATATGGGCATATCAGTCAATGGGCATACCGATTGGATTGGCAGTTCCGCACAACTCCGTACTGTATATGCCTATATATGGGCATATCGGTTCTGGACAACTGGCGATCCAAACGACTCGACGATGCCGATGCAGGCACCGAGTTTGAAGTCTGTTGGTCCCATGCGCATGACCATATATGGGCATAACAGTTGGATCTGTGGCTCTGGACAACTGGATGTCCATAATATGCCTATTTTACATTCAATTTATAACGCACGTTATATTTGAACCAAATCTCAAAGTGCTACATATTAAAAACAAAAACAAAAATTGTAAAAATAATAATAATAAAGCTGAAATTCAGATCAAATGTCAGCTATACACAGTTAAGAAAAAGTAAAAAAAAGTTAAACAAAAATACACATGGCATGAAAGAGTCCATCTAGACAAATGCCTTGTTAAAAATAAAGGTCTTTAGTCCCCTTTTAAAAGTGTCACCAGTGGCGCTCTCAGATGGTCAGGGAGGGCATTCCACAGCCAAGGAGCAGCTGAGTAGAAGGCCCGATCCCCCATGGTGCGGAGCTTGGTCTTGTGGGGTTTGAGTTTGAGTTTGGGAGCGGGTGGAGGTCGGTTGTAGGAGGAGTTCCTTTAGATAGGTGGGGGCATTGCTGTGGATGCACTGATAGGTAAGGAGGGAGACCTTGTACTCTATCCTAAAGGAGATGGGAAGCCAGTGTAGCGAATGGAGTATTGATTGATTGATTGATTGAAATTTGTATTAGGCAAAAGAATGTAAAACAACACAGTTACATTTATAATGCTTTTGTCTAAAAGGTCCGGCCAAAAAAGTCCTTGCGGACTTGTTTCCGTTGGGGTCCTTGAGTATGGGTGTGATATGTTCATATTTCCGCACTCTCATCAGGAAGCTATTTATGGGCTATTGGGCGTGTCGGTCAGGCATGGCACTCCCTTGTTGAGATATGTGAACTACAGATGGATGTACAGACATACGTACGTACAGAGATTTTGTGCATTTATTGTAAGATGGGAGGCCCATCTTAACTAGAGCAAAACTATCCATCCATCCATCCATCCATCTTCAACCGCTTATCTGGAGTTGGGTCAATTTCAGCAGAGAGCTCTAGACTTTCCTCTCCTGAGCAACATTAGCCACTTCCTCCTGGGGAATCCCGAGGCGTTCCCAGGCCAGTGTGGAGATGTAATCCCCCCATCTGGTCCTTGGTCTGCCAGGGGGTCTCCTCCTAGTGGGACGTGCAGCGAGGACCTCCCTATAGGGAGAAGCTCGGGAGGCATCCCTACTAGATGCCCGAACCACTGCTCCTTTCCAAGTGAAGGAACAGTGGCTCTACTCCGAGTCTCTCGCGGATGACTGAACTTCTCACCCTATCTCTAAGGGAGATGCCGGCCACCCGTCTGAGAGAACTCATTTCGTCCGCTCTTTAGGTCATGACCCCACACTTCATGACCGTAGGTGAGAGTAGGAACGAAGATTGCTCGGTATATCGAGAGCTTTGCCTTCTGGCTCAGCTCTCTTTTTCGTCACCACAGCGCGGTACAGCGACTGCAATACCGCTCCTGCTGCTCCGATTCTCCAGCTGATCTCCTGCTCTGTCCTCCCCTCACTCGTGAACAAGACCCAGAGATAACTATATTTAAAATATTCTCTTTGAATCAGGATGATCAGTAGGCCTCTCAGTGATTAGTGGCCTGTTTTGGAGTTTATATATTTATATATTTTTAAATATATTTTTATATGGTTTTGCCATGGCCTTCTACTGCTCCTGCGTCATCAAATATTGGACTATTGCATCAGGAATGTGACAAAAGCTAAAAGATCTCCATGAACTCAAGGCTTCATGGGGTGAGTAATTGATAGAATAAAAGTCATTTTTGGGTGAACTGCCCCTTTAAGTCAGATGGATGAGCAGCATGCATTTTCAGAGTATGTTTATTTCACTGACCAATCAATGGTTTGAGTTCAAACTTGGACCAATGGAACTAACGTAGTATACGTAGAATCGGTTTAAAGAAAAACTACAGGATACATATGTTAACATATATATATATTTTTTATATTAGTATTATATCATCATTGAAATGTTAGTGTTTTGCCATTTTTTGGGGGGCCCACTTGCAATATCCTCACGGCCCATTGGTGGGCCCGGCCCTCAGATTGGGAATCAGTGCTTTAAGGGGAGGAGGGAGGAATGCGGCAAACGGGGGAGTGATAGAGAGACACCCAAATGCACCAACGGAGAGAGGAGGGAGACACAGTAGTAAACAATCCTAACAGTGGGCAGGGGGAGGAGACGGTTGCCACGGTGACTAAAAGGAAGCCAAAAAGAAAGCAAAAGAGGAAGTGCAGATCGCTTGTTCCTCCTTTATTTTCTTTATTTTCCATAAGGAACAGATACACAGGAATTCTAAATGTACTTGATTAAAAGTACAAAAGTAGTGGCATCAAAATGTACTTAAAGCACCAAAAGTAGAACTACTAAAATGTTTGAAAATAGCAGATCTACAAGCTCACAACGCGTCGCGCATCGGCTATTTTCCAATAGCCTGGGTATAAAATAGGGCTAAAGTGATTCATGTATATGCTTCATAATATCATAATTTATATCTGCAAAGTAACTAAGTCACTAAAGTTATCAAATCATTGTAGTGGAGTAAAAAGTACAGTATTTGCCTCTGAGACGTATAGCGGAGTAGAAGTAAAAGTATAGACAATTGGAAATACTCCAGTAAAGTAAAACAAATACCTCAAAATGTTACTTAAGTACAGTACTTGAGTAAATGTACTTAGTTACTTTACACCCCTGCCTCCCTCTCTCCGGTCCTACCCCCCCCCCCCCCTCTCCAGTGATGAGTGAGCTGACCTGACAGAGCATCCTCTCCTCTGCACGGCCAGTGAGGCTCACTCGCTCAATTATTCAACGGGCTGGGACCCCCACGAGTGCTCGCTCTCTCCCTCTCCTCACTCCCCCTCACGCTCTCTACCTCGCTCGCCCCAACGCCCCGTCGCGTCCTCTCCTATAGCTGTCATCTTGTCTGTCTCTCTCTCTCTCTCTCTCTCTCTCTCTCTCCTGGTGGCATCGTATTCATCCTCCACGCAGTCAACTCGCTGATACTCAGTGGTGGAAAAAAGTACTCAAATGTTTTACTTAAGTAAAAGTATCAATACTGCAATGTAGAAGTACTCTGTTACAAGTAAAAGTCTGGATTTCAAAATCTACTTGAGTAAAAGTACAAAATAATTGGCATCAAAATATACTTAAAGTACCAACAGTAAAAGTACAAAACAAAATGAAAATAGCAGATCTACAAGCTCACAACGACTCGCATCGCGACGCGTTTTGAGCTTGTAGATCTGCTATTTTCAATTAGCCTATATATAAACAATATAATAATTATAGTGGAGTAAAAGTACAATTCAAGGCTTACTGTAGCTTATACTCCCTTACTGTACATCTCAGAGGCAAATGTTGTGCTTTTTTATACTCATACTTTTTTACTACTACTATTATTTGAAAAACCTTAGTTACTAGTTACTTTGAAGATTTAGATTATTATCATAAATAAACATTAACCAATTAAGCCCTATGCTATACTTTGTCACTTTAAAAAAAAGCCAAATGTTGTGAGCTTGTAGATCAGCTATTTTTGAAACTTTTTGATTATGAAAAAAAGTATAGTGTGATGCCAATACTTCTGTAATTTTACCCAAGTAATATTTTGAATGCAGGACTTTTTCTTGTAACAGAGTATTTCCACATTGTGGTATTGGTACTTTTACTTGAAAAGATCGGAGTACTTCTTCCGCCACTAGATGTATTGTGTGACACCAACGCACAACCAAGCATAAAGTCATTGTCACATGGGAGAGTGACACTACACGCCCATGTACACGCTTGGATGAGGCGGGTCACACTGCATGTGTTCCTCATGTGAATACATGTTTGTGTGCATATACAAACACGCAACACAAGTCCACACAAATCACCAGTGGTGCAAAAAAGTACTTAGACATTTTACTAAAGTAAAAGTAGCAGTACCACAACACAAAAATACTCTGTCACAAGTAAAATGCCTGTGTTCAAAATGTTACACGAGTAAAAGTGCAAAAGTATTGGCATCAAAATGTACTTTAAGTACCAAAAGTAAAAGTACTGAAATGTTTGAAAATAGCAGATCTACAAGCTCACAACGCGTTGTGACGCGTTGTGAGCTTGTAGATCTGCTATTTTCAAATAGCCTATGTATAAAATAGGGCTAAAGGGGTTAATGTATGTTTTATAATATAATAATTTATATCTGAAAAGTAACTAGTATAACTAAAGTTTTCAAATAATTGTAGTGGCGTAAAAGTACAACATTTGCCTCTGAGATGTAGTTGAGTAGAAGCAAAAGCACTGGAAACTGGAAATACTCCAGTAAAGTAAAAATACCTCAAAATTGTATTTAAGTACAGCACTTGAGTAAATTAACTTAGTTACTTTCCACCCCTGCAAATCACACAATCTTGACGCAGGTCGGCTTGTGCACGAGGCGAGCACGTGCGTCTCAATTTCTCGGGATGGCGCCCGCTTGTCGCTATACGCCTGTCAGATTTCCCGCACGGTGCACCCCCCCCCCCCCTAAACGCTCGACTTGGCAAACCTCCCTTTGCCTTGTTTAATGGGGTGATACTCTAACAAATGGATCGACCCAATTAAAACTAATGGATGTCTTTGTTTAGCGCGACGCTTTCACAGACTGTCTCAATAAATGTGAGAATGAAGCAAAATGGGCAGCCACTGTTCTTAAAACGAGCTTGTAAACTAAAGGACCGCTTCACCCATTTTCAATTAAAGGTGTCCGCACTAATGCTCATACGTTAAGATAGATATAACATAGGCCTACCATATGGGCTCAATTCAGTGCCAATATTATGTTGTACTTGTAAAAATATTTTGTATTTGTAAACACATTTTGTATTTGTAAAAAAAATATTTGTATTCGTAAATAAAATATTTGTATTCGTAAAAAAAATATTTGTATTCGTAAAAAGAATTTGTACTCGTAAAAAAAATATTTGTATTCGTAAATAAAAGATTGGTATTCGTAAAAAAAAGATTTGTATTCGTAAAAAAAAGTTTTGTATTTGTAAGCAAAAGATTTTTATTTGTAACAAAAATGTGTCCATAAAAAAAAATATTTTAAACTTTTTTGCTATATATATTTTTTTGTGTGTTTGTAACGTGTTAAACATGTTGTAATTGTAGAATTATATTTACAATGAACATTGTGACCAGAAAAAAACAACAGTTTGCTTGCTCTCAGATCTGTTTGCTCTCTCTCAGATCTGTATTTTTGGCACTCTGCACTTCCGGGTATGAGCCAATCACGTGAGGCCTTTTCCACTACCCAATCATAAAGCTCCATAGCATAGGTCTCCATGGCAACATGGCAAACGGGGTTGCCATGTTGCAACCCCAAGAGTTTTAGCTGCAACATAATTCCATTGCTCAGGAAATAAACAACGGATTACAATAATATAACATTCCCTATAATCAGTAACATGTAGGTGATACCTATGTCTATCAAATATGGTTTTATTGAAAGGTAATCAAAGGCTAGATCGAGTTTAGAAAGCAAACAGGTAATGTCAGGGCGCCTCAGTGCGGCTGCAGAGTTTGATTGAGTGTGAGACTAGGACACTCATTATCCCACATGCCATATGTCAAAATGACCGGCTTCACCGGGAATCGTGCGTGTGTATTTTGCTAAGAGATTGGTTACATAGTTTAATTGATATTAATTTATTAGTGCATTAAATTTCCCCATCCACTTTAATGGGAAAATGAAAAAACTCGATTTCAAGTATTTTTTTCTCAGAAACTGTAAGGGCTAGAGTTACAAGGCTTGGAGGGGAGGTTCATAATTTAGTCCGAAATTATCCAAAAACAAAAGTACACCAGTCGGCCTCATGGTGGCGCTATAAAAGCCCCCTTTACGTTTTGGCCTTTAACTTTTGAACCGTAGGTCGTAAAATAGATAGATTTTCCGCCATTTTGAATTTTCTTCAAAACACACTTTTAGCTCCTCCTCCCACATATTTTGTCCAAATTTCACAGAAATCGGTGCACATGATCTCTAGACCCATACAATAAACAAAAATGTAAAAGCCTGTGACTTAATTTGGACTAATAACTATTTTTTATTTTATAATTCAAAAACTTGTATTATTTAATTGATATTTATTGTTAATTAAATCTATTAAAAGATTGTTTAGGAGATATTTGACAGTTCCTGGGAGGATTCTACCTGGCTTTTGTTGTGTATTAGTATAATAATAATGATAATTTCTCTACACTTCTAATAGCCTACATGACTCATATATTCTATTTAAAGTTTTTTAAACCTTTTTTTCCCTAGATTCCTTGGGTCATGACACAACTCCCCGTATAGGCCACGCCCATTTGCGTCAGGATAGATTTTCCGCCATTTTGAATTTTCTTCAAAACACACTTTTAGCTCCTCCTCCCACATATTTTGTCCAAATTTCACAGAAATCGGTGCACATGATCTCTAGACCCATACAATAAACACCTCCAAACGGAATTTCATTCAATAAATGAAAATGAAAATTAGCGGGAGGGATTTTTACAAAAAAGGCCAAAACTCACGAACGAAACGTCCGGTCAATCCCAAATTTGAATCACATGTCAAGGGTAGTTTACTCAACGAATCCCCAAAAGCATTCCCACTTTGATCCATAGGGGGCGCCACAAATGCACAAAATGTAACCGTTTGATGCAAAAACATGATTCTTTTTGGACCAATCCACTCCATTTAAGCTACACATGATCTCTGATGACATGTGACAATGTAATTGGCTTGCACAATTAGTGGGAGGGGCCTACAAAAAATGTAAAAGCCTGTGACTTAATTTGGACTAATAACTATTTTTTATTTTATAATTCAAAAACTTGTATTATTTAATTGATATTTATTGTTAATTAAATCTATTAAAAGATTGTTTAGGAGATATTTGACAGTTCCTGGGAGGATTCTACCTGGCTTTTGTTGTGTATTAGTATAATAATAATGATAATTTCTCTACACTTCTAATAGCCTACATGACTCATATATTCTATTTAAAGTTTTTTAAACCTTTTTTTCCCTAGATTCCTTGGGTCATGACACAACTCCCCGTATAGGCCACGCCCATTTGCGTCAGGATAGATTTTCCGCCATTTAGAATTTTCTTCAAAACACACTTTTAGCTCCTCCTCCCACATATTTTGTCCAAATTTCACAGAAATCGGTGCACATGATCTCTAGACCCATACAATAAACACCTCCAAACGGAATTTCATTCAATAAATGAAAATGAAAATTAGCGGGAGGGATTTTTACAAAAAAGGCCAAAACTCACGAACGAAACGTCCGGTCAATCCCAAATTTGAATCACATGTCAAGGGTAGTTTACTCAACGAATCCCCAAAAGCATTCCCACTTTGATCCATAGGGGGCGCCACAAATGCACAAAATGTAACCGTTTGATGCAAAAACATGATTCTTTTTGGACCAATCCACTCCATTTAAGCTACACATGATCTCTGATGACATGTGACAATGTAATTGGCTTGCACAATTAGTGGGAGGGGCCTACAAAAAATGTAAAAGCCTGTGACTTAATTTGGACTAATAACTATTTTTTATTTTATAATTCAAAAACTTGTATTATTTAATTGATATTTATTGTTAATTAAATCTATTAAAAGATTGTTTAGGAGATATTTGACAGTTCCTGGGAGGATTCTACCTGGCTTTTGTTGTGTATTAGTATAATAATAATGATAATTTCTCTACACTTCTAATAGCCTACATGACTCATATATTCTATTTAAAGTTGTACAATGCAGAATCACAAATAACGATTTTTAGCAACCTCTGCTGGTCACTACCGTCACTGCATACAATTTCCCTAGTCCTCGATTACCCAGAATTCCATTCGTTTTCACCGGAAGCCGGAAGCGTTTCAAAAAGCGATCTTTTAATTGTTTTATACTATCTACGGATCGTTTCTCTTAGCCAGTGGAGCATTAGTTACCATGAGCTGTGCTTTCTTTTTCTGTTCTTTTTCGATCTTCCAATCCTACATTATCTTAAAATCAGCGTGAGGTTCCTTTTTGTTAATAGCGCGGTAGTTCCTGGCCAAACAGGAAACCTTTGCGGTAGTTCCTGAGGACGTCGGCCACGACGTCATGACGTTGGCCAGGAACGTCATTTTCCCGGGAAAGTCCCCCCTGTACACGTTCAATAGAAAATATATAAATAAAAGGCTTCCGGGGGTGAAATTCACGGAGTGGGTGTTGTGAAACTTTTGCCACTCGCAAAAGATATACAATTTAACTTTAGTTTTGTTGAAAACGTTACCTAGTATTACTTTAATGGTAATAGAAGAAATATGCCTACATATATGAGACACTCAGGGCTAAATGCGTATTTGATGTGGCCTGTGTCAAATACATAAATGTGAATGAATACATATTTCTTCTATTACCATTATATAGCATATATGAGTCATGTAGGCTATTAGAAGTGTAGAAAAATATGTAGGCCATATGTATATGCCAGCGCTGTAATCTAGTTTTTGGCAGGATGTGATTCCCTCCAACACACATATATACAGTATCTAATAATAATAATAACAATAAAATAATAAAGCATCACCCTTGCACTCTTAAATGGTAATAATAAATGTTCTGCATTGAAAATTACAAGCTGATGAACATGTGCTCTCTATTATTCTAGTCTCACTCTGCAGCCGCACTGAGGCACCCGGACATTACGGACAAAATATGTGGGAGGAGGAGCTAAAAGTGTGTTTTGAAGAAGAAAAAAAAATGGCGGAAAATCTATACTGACGCAAATGGGCGTGGCCTATATGGGGAGTTGCGTCATGACCCAAGGAATCTAGGGAAAAAAGATTTTTATTTTACGACCTACGGTTCAAAAGTTAAAGGCCAAAACGTAAAGGGGGCTTTTATAGCGCCACCATGAGGCCGACTGGTGTAATTTTGTTTTTGGATAATTTCTGACTAAATTATGAACCTCCCCTCCAAGTCTTGTAACTCTAGCCCTTACATTTTCTGAGAAAAAAATACTTGAAATCGAGTTTTTTCATTTTCCCTTTAAAGTGGATGGGGAAATTTAATGCACTAATAAATTAATATCAATTAAACTATGTAACCTATCTCTTAGCAAAATACACGCGCACGATTCCCGGTGAAGCCGGTCATTTTGACATATGGCATGTGGGATAATGAGTGTCCTAGTCTCACACTCAATCAAACTCTGCAGCCGCACTGAGGCGCCCTGACATTACCTGTTTGCTTTCTAAACTCGATCTAGCCTTTGATTGCCTTTCAATAAAACCATATTTGATAGACATAGGTATCACCTACATGTTACTGATTATAGGGAATGTTATATTATTGTAATCCGTTGTTTATTTCCTGAGCAATGGAATTATGTTGCAGCTAAAACTCTTGGGGTTGCAACATGGCAACCCCGTTTGCCATGTTGCCATGGAGACCTATGGAGCTTTATGATTGGGTAGTGGAAAAAGCCTCACGTGATTGGCTCATACCCGGAAGTGCAGAGTGCCAAAAATACAGATCTGAGAGAGAGCAAACAGATCTTCGAGCGAGCAAACTGTTGT
Source organism: Gymnoscopelus braueri (assembly GCF_963280865.1). Taxonomy (NCBI): domain Eukaryota; kingdom Metazoa; phylum Chordata; class Actinopteri; order Myctophiformes; family Myctophidae; genus Gymnoscopelus; species Gymnoscopelus braueri. Next base: position 57,092,392 of record NC_137605.1, on the reverse strand, counting down.
TTTTTTCTGGTCACAATGTTCATTGTAAATATAATTCTACAATTACAACATGTTTAACACATGTTACAAACACACAAAAAAATATATATAGCAAAAAAGTTTAAAATATTTTTTTTTATGGACACATTTTTATCTTACGAATAAAAATATTTTGCTTACAAATACAAAACTTTTTTTTACGAATACAAATCTTTTTTTTACGAATACAAATCTTTTATTTACGAATACAAATATTTTTTTTACAAGTACAAATTATTTTTATGAATACAAATATTTTTTTTACGAATACAAATATTTTATTTACGAATACAAATATTTTTTTTACGAGTACAAATTATTTTTACGAATACAAATATTTTTTTTACAAATACAAAATTTGTTTACAAATACAAAATATTTTTACAAGTACAACATAATATTGGCACTGAATTGAGCCCATACTACCAGTCCACAGAAACGTACAATCCACAGAAAACATACAGCACATGCAGTACTTATGGAGCCCTTCAAAGGCATAAGCTAAGATCAGTGGTGGAAAAAGTACTCAAATGTTTTACTTAAGTAAAAGTATCAATACTGCAATATAGAAATACTCTGTTAGGGCGCGCTCCCACCAAGAGTTGGCTGGCCGCTGTTTGCAGAATCTGCCAATGCATTGTCAATGCAAATGCGTTGATTCACGCAAGAGCAGATTTTTCCCCTTGTCGCGCAGACCTTGCGTTTATCTGCTCTCCGCGACTAAGCATAAAACTGCTGGAGGCAGGCGCTGATTTTCTCCCTCTGTCCAATCGGGTGAGTCGAAGGCGGACCGTCTCAAGACTCAGGAAGCAACATGGTGCTCAAGGCAGCAGGCGTAGGCTCCTGAAAGTGTGTGACAGGCGCGACACTCCCGTTTTTTAGAATCCGCTGGCTGCAAAAAACTGTGGCCGCGCACAACCTGCGTTTATCAGCGGCCAGCCAACTCTTGGTGGGGGCGCGCCCTTAAAGGGAAAAGTCCAGAATTAAATATGTATTCGAGTAAAAGTATTACAAGTATTGGTATCAAAATATACTTAAAGTACAAAAGTAAAATTACTCGTTACGCAGAATGTCCCATTTCACAAGCTTTCAAATGCATACAAATCTTTTGAAAATAGCAGATCTACAAGCTCACTGTGAGCTTGTGGCTATTTTCAAATGGCCGAAATGTATACGGCTGAAGTGGTTAATGTATGTTTTTTAATAATATTCTAAATCTACAAAGTAACTAGTAACTAAAGTTTTAAAATAATTGTAGTGGAGTAAAAGTATAATATTTGCCTTTGAGATGTAGGCTAGTGGAGTAGAAGGAAAAGGACTGAAAATTGGAAATACTCCAGTAAAGTAAAAAATACCTCAACATCTTACTTAAGTACAGTACTTAAGTAAATGTACTTGGTTACTTTCCACCACTGGTTAAGATACACAGATATAACATCATACGATCCATAGAATCATGCATTTAACTTAGATGTCACAGGACTCAGAGGTGGAGGAGGCTGGGGAGGTGGAGGGAGGGAGTTTGATAACAGACAGCTGCAGGAACAGAGCTGTGACCAATGCATGAACAGTGAACAGTATTCTGCTTAAAAGGACCCTACCAGTGACATAATCTGCAGGCTAGGTCATTTCAAACAAAATTTCAAACTGTATTTTTTTAATTAATTCAAGAACAATGTATTCTATTTCTGCACGCCAACTTTCCAGGAAGAGAAAAGCTATTAGCGTGGACTCCCCCATGATGTCACTGGTAGGCAGGTTTCTGAACTGTCCACAGCCCCACCAATGAGGCACAGAGTGACTAGACAGAAATGGTTCTTATCTTATAATGAGCATTAGTGAGGAGCAATTATATGAAGATTGAAGATAAGGTTGAAAATCTTCCTTTAACTCCTTTGTTGATGCAGTGTTTGAACGGCAACAGTATAGTGTGCTCTCTCTCTCTCTCTCTCTCTCTCTCTCTCTCTCTCTCTGGAGGTGTGTTTATCCCATGGTGCTGCAGTCTCTGTCATCTATTTGTGGCAATGGTGTGTCACAATGTTATGCCTCACTTCATCATACAAGATCACGCAAAAGTCATGAAAATAGCAGATCTACAAGCTCACAAAGCGTTGCGCGTGTGTGTGTGTGCGTGTGCGTGTGCGTGTGCGTGTGCGTGTGCGTGTGCGTGTGCGTGTGCGTGTGTGTGCGTGTGTGTGTGTGCGTGTGTGTGTGTGTGTGTGTGCGTGTGCGCGTGGGTCAATTACATCACCACCAGCAAACATGGACCTTATGTGTTGCCAATAGAAGCACTTTCACAGAGTACTCAACTCTCCAGTACTTGAGTATAGATATTTGTACATGCTGTTAATAACACTTAAACTTTAAGTATTATTGACAGCATGTTTTGTCAACATCACCCATTCTCAACCTATCTTCATATAATTGGTCCTCAGTAATGCTCCTTATAATATGATTAGAAAAAAGATTCTATGTCTCACAAACTTTATGTTTTCAATAGCTAGGCTCTTCTTCCCACAGCATGATGCATATTTGTAAACTACGCAGTGGTTCTTTTACATTTCAAGGACCCCCAGTTTGATATGCTTTAGGCCACAGCCCCCAATTTGATCAATTGTTATCTCTGGGACCACAATCTATACCTATAATATGTTATATGGAGATCTCTGTACAGTATTTGTCAGTCCTTGACCCCTTTATGCCCCTTGATGTCATCAGTATATGCCCATATATGGAACTGACTTGATTAGTTTGCGCCTGATGCTATGACGACACTTTGATATTAGACAACAAACTCTGTATTTGGGCGTAGCTGCATTGGGAACTTAAGGTCACTAGAGTTCGGGCTGCTACGCGGCCCTCACATCTGGAGTTCTGGTTGCTACGCAGCCCTCACATATAGAGTTCGGGTTGCTACGCGGCCCTCACATCTGGAGTTCGGGTTGCTACGCGGCCCTCACATCTGCAGTTCGGGTTGCTACGCGGCCCTCACATCTGGAGTTCGGGTTGCTACGCGGCCCTCACATCTAGAGTGAGGGTTGCTACACGGCCCTCACATCTGGAGTTCGGGTTGCTACGCGGCCCTCACATCTGGAGTTCGGGTTGCTACGCGGCCCTCACATCTGGAGTTCGGGTTGCTACGCGGCCCTCACATCTGGAGTTCGGGTTGCTACGCGGCCCTCACATCTGGAGTTCGGGTTCTCTAATGTTCCCCCATTTTGTGGTGCCATAGATAGAAAACCCATACATTTTTCCCAAAAAGGTTTCCGAAAATATGTATATTTATATTAGTAAGCCTGGAACCAAGCCATCCAGGCTCCTGGTGAATCATGACCATAAAACATTTGATTCTGTGTCAAAAAATATTTGAATATTTAATGTAATATGAACTATATTGAATAAATACCCTTTTTTGTGGGTTTCAAATCTTTTTTTGACACAGAATCAGATGTTTTATGGTCGTGATAGGAACCTGGATGGCTTGGTTCCAGCATTACAATAAAAAAAAATGCGACATAGCGTCACAATCATTTTAACCACTTAGCTTTGGCTATTAAAAAATAGCAGATATACAAGCTCATAGCGCGGCACCGAGTGCCGCGCTATGAGCTTGTAGATCTGCTATTTTTGAAAAATCTGCTATTTTTGAAAAATCTTGGAAATATATATATGTTTTAAAGATTTCTAACTCAAATCTTTGCTTCTGGGGTCCCTGGCAAAAAAAATCATTTTCAGATGGGGGTCCGCGGCCAAATGTATATCAATTTAGGGGTCCCTGGCATGAAAAAGCTTGAAAACCACTGCTCTACATGGATGTGGGGGTCTAAGTGGTTACAATGTTCTACTAGATTCAAACACACATGGTCTCACGACGCGTGATCTTTGGCATCCAGACTCCAGGTTGGTGAAACAGTGATGTATAGCGCTTGTCCGTCTCATTCAGTGAGCAGCAGCCATGTCTCTGAGGGGTGTGCGACAGATGGACGCTGCAGAGAGAGAGAGAGTGAGAGAGAGAGAGAGAGAGAGAGAGAGAGAGAGAGAGAGAGAGAGAGAGAGAGAGAGAGAGAGAGAGAGGTGTGAGAGACGCTCCAGCCTCCAGCTGGACAATGACCCACTTAGTGGATTCAATGAGAAACACAACGGAGGCCAGGGGACAGTGTTGTCACGGAATACTCTGGCCCCGGTGTTCCAAAACCCGGGGTCCGGGGGGGGGGGGGGGGGGGGGGGGGGGGTGCAAGGATCAGGACCTCCCCAAGGGAGGGGGGTCACATCCTTTAAATAATGTGCTGAGAGCAATGGTCACCGAGTTATGGTCATTTGATGTGTTAAAGGGATATCTCACTTTCAAACATGTTTGGGGTAATTTTAACGTCTGCTCAGGCTTTTGTGAGCGCCCTAGACAGTTTTTTAAGTTGCTTTACCATAGATAACTCACACATGTACCATCATTGTGTAGTACAGTATTATTACTGTACTACACTAAGTTTTACAATTTAACCCATTAAAACCGGGATAGCTTCTGTGTCATTTAGGATTTGTTGCGTTGGCTATTCCAAAATAGCAGAAATACAAGCTCTTTATAAAAATTATAATAATAATAATCTTGAAAGTGTGAGAACTACTGATTTAGAAGGCATTTGTAGAATCGGCCTCAGGTCTTAATGGGTTAAACATGGCATGTCATTATATTGTCAAAAAATAGTCACAACTTTTCATAAATGTTCTGTTTCTCAAACATGAGTGTAATTATTTGCAGCTTTGTGTTGCAATCAGTTGCAACCCAGCCAGAGCCCTGAGGTCAGCTGACCAGTCACTCTTGATTGTGCCAGACCCATAGATGGGTTTCCGCGCGACGTCATCACAGAGCAGAGTGCGCAATCTGCGCATGCGCGGGGGAGAACGAACCGGAAGCTCCATTCACTCTCTTGTTATTTTCGGGATTTAGATAGGCATAATGCTGCTATTATAGGCATAATAGGCATAATGCTGCTATTATATACAAACAGATCCAACTTTCGACAAATCATTTTTATTGAGTAAAGAAGATATTACAAACTGCATCATTTAATCTACTTTCATTAAACCTGGTGAAGACCATTTATTTTCTGAATGTACAATGGCCAGAGCTGCTGCGGGTAATAGCGCCCTCTACAGGCTCATCCCGCCACTGCGCGCGCATCATCCTCTCATGTTTACAAACAGGAAACCCATCTATAGAGAGAGAGAGTTCTGACACTAGCGTGCACTTCATCGGGCCAGGTCTTCTACATAGCCGTCTGTTGGCGAATAGTGACAAAGCCCTAAACCGGAAGTTTATGGAATGCACTGAAGTCTACGGCTCCTTGTAACTATTTCCAGTTTACATAAACCACGTGACCGGCGCTGTTTCTGCCCCCTCATTGGCGGAACTCTCTAATACAAGGCTCTGGATCATATATGGGCAACTGGCGGCCCGAGGGCCACATGCGGCCCCCACCTTCACTTAATGTGGCCCGCACGTTAATATCGTAATACTGATATATTATTGATTTCTGCTGTTACAATTCCAAACATGCAAACATGACCTGCTATAATTACTTCAGTCTATATTAGTAGCTTAATGACTAGTATTAAAAATACTAGTCATTGAAATTAACTTAAATACAATGTATTTGTATTTAAGTTCATAAAGTGAACATACGTGTAACTAAATGCATTTGAAATTAAATAAAAAATTTACTTTTCAGTATTCCAATTGACAAATAGCAAAAAATAAATCAGGATTCCAATAAAAAAATTGCAAAAAAAAGGGGCACGGTGGCGCAGTCGGTAGCGCTGTCGCCTCACAGCTCGAAGGTACTGGGTTCGATTCCCGCCGGGGACGCTGTGGGCGCTGGGGGCGTGTCTTCTCCTCCGCGTCATCAGTGCCCATACCCTAGGTGGGGTTGGCGAAAGGACCTACTCTGTGTGGAGTTTGCATGTTCTCCCCGTGTATCCTAGGGTACTACAGTTAATACCCTCACAAAAACATGTAGTAATCCTGGTCGCTATACCGCCTCCCCCATGACAGCCGGGGCGCCTGATGGAGGGGAAGGGAACTGGTTGGAATAACGTGTTCCTTCCACGCGCTACGTCCTACCGGGGAAACTCCCCCCTGTCAGGTGACAAGAAGGTCAGTTGGCTCTCATGTAGTGAAGGAAGCATGAGCTCGGCCCTGGCCTCCCTAGGCTGTGGGGGACTGGTGTAGCGCTGGTGTAGCGCCCAGGATCACTTAGGAAATTGGCACCGGGTGAAAAAAATGGGTTACAAAAATCGCGGGATAAAAATGTTGAAAAAAAAATAATTGCCAAAATAGCAGATCTTCAAGCTCAAAACGCATCGCACTAAAGCGCGTTTTGAGCTTGTAGATCGGCTATTGTTGTTACTTTTGTTTGACATAGAATGGTGAAGTGCGGCATCAATTTACGAAAAAAGTGAAAATACGGAGATAAGACGTGTCTGCCCGACAGTATAAGTATTGTGGCCCTCTGGAGCGAGTGTGGAAATATAGTGGCCCTCTCCATCATCAAAGTTGCCCACCCCTGCTCTGGATTGTGCCCAAAACTAGTTATAAAACCACAGGTGCCTAGACTCTGGAATACCCTGCCCCTCCATATTCGCTCTGCTCCTTCACTGATTTAAATTTCACCTTTAAATCTTTAGTGAAGACAAATATTTTTTTTCACTGTGGCCTTTGACACTGTTTGATTGAATAAATTGTATAACTTTGTAATGCTGTTTTGTAACACAAGAGTAGCAAAAATAGCCGATCTACAAGCTCACAACGTGCCGCAACGCGATGTGCCGTGAGCTCGTAGATCATGATGCAGCTAATTTTGGCAGAGATTTGTTGTCAACGGAAAAAAGTACGGTTGCAACTCAGATCCGTTGTACTAAGAATAGAGGGTTGAATGGTTAAACAAGCAGGGCTTCCGGTTACACATTGACTCCCCTAGTTTCTCACTCTGTTAGCATCATGTCATCATGAGGACAATGTCCTGTGTGTGTGTGTGTGTGTGTGTGTGTGTGTGTGTGTGTGTGTGTGTGTGTGTGTGTGTGTGTGTGTGTGTGTGTGTGTGTGTGTGTGTGTGTGTGTGTGTGTGTGTGTGTGTGCGCGTGCGTGCGTGCGTGTGTGTGGGTGGATACCTACCACTGCATGCTATTCATAGAGGCCTTTTATTATTGCACTCTGTCTGCATGACTCCTCTCTCTCTCTCTCTCTCTCTCTCTCTCTCTTCCCTGCGGAGATGGCCCTGCCTCGCTCTAACTAATCACCATGGCAACCTGGTAATCCCTGAACAGAAAAAAAATAAAGAAAGAATTGTGACTCACTCAACCACACACACACACACACACACACACACACACACACACACACACACACACACACACACACACACACACACACACACACACACACACACACACACACACACACTCATGCGTACAGATAAACAAACGCACTGGACGCTTTTAGCACAGATCTGCCTTGCCACAAGCACAATTGCACAGACAACACACACACACACACACACACACACACGTGCATGTGCACGCACACACACACGCACGCACACGCATGTTTGTATTAGGCTACTATAATTGTGAGGACATCAACATATTAGTACGCTCATTTTATAAAGGTTTAAAAAATAAATAAAAAAACAAACCTTTACACTAACCCTAACGCGCGTCACGTTGTGAGCTTGTAGTTCCTCACAATGTCTATCTGTCAAATTCTACTACTATACCTGCCCTCAACAAGTACAGTAATACAAGTACACACACACATCGCTCTGTGTGTGTGTGTGTGTGTGTGTGTGTGTGTGTGTGTGTGTGTGTGTGTGTGTGTGTGTGTGTGTGTGTGTGTGTGTGTGTGTGTGTGTGTGAGAGTGTGTGTGGGACCATACATAATGTATATACTGCATTACCTCCTCATTACTGTCCCCGTCGTTTCATATAGTCACGAGTCACAATTTAGGCATTTCACACACTCTTATCCACTTCACCACTCAAAACCTATAGCGTCCTTATTCTGGGCGAACGCTCAGCGAAAATAGCGAATCTACAAGCTGACAACGCGTCGCAGTCGCGACACGTTGTCAGCTTGTAGATCGGCTATTTTTGCCTAGCCTCGCATGGCCAGACTATATCACTGCGTGGATATGAGTCTGGTGCTTCTATGAGGAAGTTTTTCTTTTCCCAAGGGGCGGGATCGAATGGCTCTGGACGCAATTAGTTAGACCTACAACCAACTACCAATTACAGTCTCCCATATTTGAATACTAGGCCCTGATTGGCCCTGAAAAGGATTCGCAACGAGCTGTGCCAGACCCAAATTGCTGAGGGCATTTTTTTTTTGCAATTGCAGATTTGTCTGGTCCCAGGCAAATTTTTGCCTAGTGTGTGCGCTAGTATAGAGTGACGGACAAAATGGGACTCTTATTATTCAGACATATAGACCATACGTCTACGGGGACCTGCCAGGGGTCACAGTCAGACAAGGTCAGAGAGAGAAGGATGAGGCTGGCTGTAGGCACTGCGTTAGGCACCCGGAACTGGTTGGGAGCAAACTGACACTATGGGAGCCAACCCAGGCAGCCTGGTCGCCAGAAGAAAAAAAAACGTTGTCCCAGTACGCTTTGCAGAAACGTACAGTGATGACATTTTTCATCCCAAAAAGGTTGCATGTGCCCGCAGATGAGAACCATGTAGTCAATCGTCGATTTTGCGTTGCATACTAACAAACCCTAACCCTACCCTAACCCTAAGCAACCCTAACCCTAACTCAGTGGTGTAAAGTAACTAAGTACATTTACTCAAGTATTGTACTTAAGTACAATTTTGAGGTATTTTTACTTTACTGAAGTATTTCCAATTTTCAGTACTTTTACCTCTACTCCACTACATCTCAGAGGCAAATATTGTACTTTCATTCCACTACAATGCATCGCAACGCATTGTGACCTTGTAGATCTGCTATTTTGAAAAGATTTTTATACATTTGAAAACTTCTGCACTGCACAATGAGTACTTTCTACTTTTGGTACATTAAGTACACTTTGATACCAATACTTTTGTACTTAAATTTAGAATTCCGGACATTTAGTTGTAACAGAGTATTTCTACATCGCAGTATTGATACTTTTACTTACGTAACAAATGTGAGTACTTTTTCCACCACTGCCTAAGCTCAACCCTAACCCTAACTCTAATCGTGAAGGAGAATTTTGCCCTAGGCGTTTTCTTACAGTTATTTGAGGTTGTTAATAGGGTGACCACCCGTCCAGAAATTTGCGGAACAGTCCCGAAATTGGAAGAAAAAACTATTTTCGATTGAGGGGGGTCCCCGAAATGGAGAACATCGCTCTCTGCACACACAAACACACACACACACACACACACACATGCTCTCCTTGTGTTCGGCTTTTTTTTAACCAAAAGCCCCTCCCACAGCACTATTTTCAATCAACTAATCAATAAATGGTCTTTGTGTGTGTGTGGACAGACAAAATGGTCAGCAAATTAGCTCCGTATTCAGGAAAGATCAATGGATGGATGTGTGGCGTTGATGGATGAATGAATACACTCCAATCATGTGGATCAATGCTATTGATCGGGGCTAACGAGCAAGGCACGGCGTTAACTGATGAGCCGAATGGATCTACGCGTTCACACGTCACATTGAGATGGAGACGTCTCACACTGTTGTCTTAATGAGGAGCAATGCTCTAATATGTACCACTTAACCCATTGAAACCGGGAACACATCTGTGCCATTTTATATTTATTTGGCTATTAAACAATTGCAGATATACAAGTAGATACTTGTAGATCTATTTCGTTTTGAAAAGTCACGAAAATGTGTGCAAATCTTTGAATGTGTATCTATTCTTTTAACATTTCTAGCTCAAATCTTTGCTTCTGGAACGACATATTTTGAGATGGGGGTCCGCGGCCAAATCCATATAATTTTGGGGGTCCTTGACACATTGACAAGTTTGGGAACCACTGATTATAGCAAAAAAAAACTTTTCGGATTCAAAAAACTGTTCAGATTTAGAGGACATTTGTAGAATCCCCAGAAGCAAAGATTTGAAAAATGTTTGCTTTAAAATATATATATTCAAAGATTTGTACACATTTTCACTTTTGTTTTTCAAAAATAGCAGATCTACAAGCTCATAGCGCGGCACAGAGAGCTTGTATATCTGCTTGTTATGACCCTGGCCTAGGGGGACCAGGGAACACAACAAAAATACAGGGGAGACGCAGTTTACAAAGAAATAGTGTTTATTTAAGTATTCAAAATGAATGAACAAATCATGAAATAACAGATGAGGTGTGGAAATCAGTAACGTCAGTAGTGTCAGAAGTGTAATGCGTGTATGGATGAGTGGATTATGTAGTGTGTGTGTGTGTTGCATGTGTGAACATAAAGGTGGGAGAAAGAGGTGTAGCTTGGATGAGGAGCAAAAGCAAATGAACTGAAGTAGAGAAAGAGGACTGGGGAGGCAGGCTTTTATAGGAAGTGGACACCCGGGCCCAGGTGCACGCCAATTTGGCTGATTGCCAACATCCCACTGCTCCTGAAATGAATACAAAGCAAACCATAACCATACAACCTACGAGTGACACATATTATCATACTATACAGGGAACCGTCACACTGCTATTTTTGAATAGCCCAAAGCAATCTTAAAATGACACACAGATCCGTTCCCGGCCTTAAAGGGTTAAACCCTCTATTCTCAGTCAAACAGATCTCATTTAAAACTGTACTTGGACCCATTTTTTCCCCGTCAACCCCAAATCTTTTTGCCAAATAAAGGCTGTTAATTTAAGATACGATAAGACCTTTATTGAATGGAAATTCTGTCGTCAAAGGCAGCGCAGCGGTTAAGATACAGATTACAGGGCAAGAAAAGCTACTGTAGAAGGGTAAAAAAAAGACATCACAATCAAAGAAACTCAATCAATAATTGCCCAAAACATTACAATATTCAGCACTGTACACCCTCAACATGTCTTTCTTTGACATTTAGATGTCTCTAGTACATACATGGGCAACTGGCGGCCCGGGGGCCACATGCGGCCCCCAACTTAATGCGGCCCTCGGGTTAATATCGGAATACTGATATATTATTGATTTCAGCTGTTACAATTACAAACATTACCCGCTTTAATTACTTCAGTCTATATTAGTAGCTTAATGACTAGTATAAAAGTTCTATTGTCTTTTTTATGTCCAATGTATTTGTACTTAAGTTCAAAAAGTTAACATAAGTATAACTAAATGCATTTGAAATTAAATAAAAATGTTACTTTTCAGGATTCCAATAAAAAATAGCAAAATTGCAGATTTACCAGCTCAAAACGCGTTGCGGTGCGACAGGTTTTGAGCTTGTAGATCGGCTAATTTTGCTATTATTATTTTTTTTACGAAGTATTGCATTCATTTACGAAAAAAGTTCAAATACGGAGATAAGAGGTGTCTGCATACCGACAGTATGCAATGTGGCCCTCTGGAGTGAGTGTGGAAATATAGTGGCCCTCTCCATAATCAAAGTTGCTCTAGTACGTTCTAAATGGCTCCTAACAAGCAGTTGTGTTACATTTCAGAAGGGCTGTACTATGTAAAGCATGTACACTCAAATAGATATATAGATAATAGATAGTTGTTACATTCAACACTAAATAATAGCTTAAACCCCTTATTGTGAAAACAGCCTGAGGGACCCCGGACCCCACTTTGAGAACCACAGTGTTAAGGTTCCATGTGGTTAAGGCAGTGTACCTGTGCACAAAAGCTAATAAAAAACATGTCATTACGTCCTGTAGGTCTCATGGAAGTTAAGATGCAAGATCCAGGAGCGTTTCTTTACCCTTACCCTACCTTTAATAAACAGAAACAGAAAACAAATTTTCAGCCCACGATAGCAACGACTCCAATAAGGATGTACAGGATACAGGATAAACACGTGAAATTGGAAGCAGACAAAGATTGGAAACACCTGACGCTGATGAATGTATTCTCTCTCCTGATTGGATGAAATGAGTGCAATGATTACAATCAGAATATAGAGCGTTTAACTGTTTCAAGGAAAAACGTTTTAGTTTTCACCAAACAGTATCACTTGCATTACCTTTAATGCTCTATGTTATACGTTGTCCCATGACAAGGTTGCACTACGGTAGCGAAATAGCCGATCTACAAGCTCATATGATGCATGATGCAACGCATTGTGAGTTGAAGATCCGCTCATTTCACTATTTCGGAAAAATAAAAAAGAATTATTCCGGAAACCGGGTAGAAAAGTGGTTAAGTGTGTCAGTGGGTTTTATTAATATTGAAAATAATAAATAATAACTTCCTAGGAACGCATGGTTCTCGTTTCCATTTCCTGAAAAGTAACACTTTTGTTTGACTTTTCCTCTCGAAAGCGGTGCAATAAATGTATAATGCAAGTAGGATAGAGTATGTGAAAAGTATACTATGTGCAGGAGGTTTCTGTCCCAAAACAGAATGGCGACATTTTATTCTCTTCTGTGAGTAAAAATGGGTGTTACAATGAATGCAGGTTTATTTATTTATTTGTTTTTCTTGTTCGAGCTCTGACTAGCCTCGGAAACCCATGCCTTTTTAAGCTCTGACAGACTCACTCAGGAAGAGAAAAATAATAATAACTTGCGCTCAGTCTTTGGCCTTGAGACATCTCAGGTGCATTATAGTTTTGACTTTTCCCTTATTAGTTTTTTACTTTGTTTTGACTTTTGTACTGACATTCAGTTAGAAAAAAATAGTTTTAGTCATTTCTTGTTAGCTTTAGTGTTAGTTTTCAGTTTTAGGGGATAGTCAGGGGTGAGATTCAAAAATTAGAATCTAATCTACAAGCTCACATCTTTGCTATAGTTATATATAAGTGTTAGATGACAAAGGTATGTTACTATTATGCACAATTTCAACTGCCTCGTTCAATTGCCATCTCTTCTTACCATGCACCCTGTATGCATATAGGCCTACTGTATCTTACTTTAATTATATCAATATCTGATTATGTGAAATGTGGTTTCTGTTAAATGCAGAAGACATATCACTGTACGTGCAAATATACAGTGACAAATCCCAGTGGTAGAAAAAGTAGCCTACTACATATTTTTAGTGAAGTAAAAGTATCAATACTGCAATGTAAAGTAAAAGTATAAAAGTATCGGTATCAAAATGTACTTAAAGTAAAAAGTAAAAGTACTCATTATGCAGAATATCCCATTTCACAAGTTTTAAAATGTATGTATATTTAGGAAAATAGTAGATCTACAAGCTCACAATGCGTCGCATCGCGACACATTGTGAGCTTGTAGATCGGCTATTTTTAAATGGTCGAAATGTATATACTAGGGCTGAAGTGGTGAATGTATGTTTTGTAATAATAATCAAAATCTACAAAGTAACTAGTAACTAAGCGTTTTCCAATAATTGTAGTGGAGTAAAAGTACAATATTTTCCTCTGAGATGTAGTGGAGTAGAAGTAAAAGTATTGAACATTGGAAATACTCCAGTAATTTTACAAAATTGTACTTAAGTACAGTAACTCAACTGCGATAAGCCTGAAGTTCCTAATCACCGTTCCACATTCTCTTACCTGCACACGGCACTCAAAACCTCTGCCTCCACATTGATGTTTCCATCGTCACCCCCTCAACCCAAGTCTGTATCCGGACCCCACCCTCTCCTTCCAGCTCCGTGTCAACCACTTCACCCAAACCAGTGGTTCCCAAATGTTATAGCCTGAGACCCTGAAGAGATATTTGATGTCTCGCTTGTGAGCTTGTAGATCTGTTATTTTCACTACTTCTTAAATGGTTTTGGGGGAATCTCTTAGATTAATAAAAAAAAGAAAGTGACATTTTCAAAAATGTTTGACCTTTTTAATTTCTGAAAAAATAAGAAAAAAACTAAATGTTTTAATTCCCTCAGGGCTCGTGATGTCAACCTCCTAGTTCCCTCCAGGACAAAGCACCTAACCTGGGGTCACTAGGGTCTGGTGCTACCCATAGGACCAGTAGTGGACTAAGTACTTACTCAACTACTAGTGAAAGTTGCTCTGTCAAATTTGTAGTTAATGTACTGAGCACTTGATTTAAACAATATTTAAGTATTTAAAAAGCACAAATTACAAAGTAGGCTACATTTTCTTTTTTAATACAAATACGTTGGTGTTAAAACATAGTACAGTACTCAAGTAAATGTACTTTGTTACTGTCCACCACTGCTCACTCCCAATTCACATTAAAGCTGCCCCTCACGCTCCTCTTTGCAAGGTAGTGTTTTCTTGAACAACACTGCTCCCTACAGCCTGGTTGGTGCATCGCATGGTTGCCTCCACCAATCTGTAAGTCATGTATTATCAAAGGCTCGGAGTAGGAAGACTATAAACAGAGATACCATTGTTTTATATATACCATTGTGTGTGTGTGTGTGTGTGTGTGTGTGTGTGTGTGTGTGTGTGTGTGTGTGTGTGTGTGTGTGTGTGTGTGTGTGTGTGTATATATATGTGTGTATATATATATATATATATATATATATATATATATATATATATATATATATATATAGCTCATGTTTCCTTCAGTGCATGAGAGCCAACTGACCTTCTTGTCACCTGACAGGGGGGAGTTTCCCTGGTAGGACGTAGCGCGTGGAAGGAACACGTTATTCCAACCAGTTCCCTTCCCCTCCATCAGGCGCCCCGGCTGTCATGGGGGAGGCGGTATAGTGACCAGGATTACTACATGTTTTTGTGAGGGTATTAACTACCCTGGGAGACACGGGGAGAACATGCAAACTCCACACACAATAACTATTTATACTTTCAAAGCGGATGCAGTATGGAAACTCAGAAAGGGAAGCTGCCTTCTTGACATCGTAAACACGCGTAGGCATCCTGCAAAAACCCACCTCCACATCCTTGAGCTCACCTGCCATGTTCTTGGCCAACAGGGTGACATAGCCTCTGGTTGCGAACTTCATAGCACCAAAATAACAATGAGATGCATGCTATGAGTTAGACAACCGTAATTTAAGAGTATTACTTAATAAAGAAAACAAGCCGTGTTTCTCAACATAATATATTAGTCATGTTGCCCGCCAAAAAATAATGGTCGCCATCCTATTTTTTTAAGCTGAGTATGTCTGCATGAATAAATAAATCATTTTCTTAAAGGATCAAGAAGGTGTGGTAGTATGCAGTGGTGGAAGAAGTAGTCACATGCTGTAGGCTACTTAAGTAAAAGTACCAATACCACATTGTAGAAATGCTCTTTTACAAATAAAAGTTTGGTACTCAAAATGTACTTAATTTACTTAACTTAAAATGTACTTGTACCACAAAGGCATTGGTATCAAAATATACTTAATGTGCTAAAAGTATAGCCATTATGCAGAATGTCCCATTTCAAAAGTTTTCAAATGTATAATTAATGTATAGAAATCTTTTGAAAATAGCAGATCTACAAGCTAAGAATGCATCGCATTGCGTCGCATCTCTGCTGTCATGGTGATGATGTCATAATGATTATGTCAGTCTTGCCCAAATATGGAAAGGCGGCGGCTTGCACTCATGGGTGTTGTTAGGCATGCATGGCAACAGTTTGTGTTGTCAGTGAGGTAAGAGCAGAGCTCTGCTCGGCCTATATAAGGTCTTAATATACTGCAGACTTCCTCTTCATCCCGTTGAGGCCATCGAGAAGTATTCATCCCATCGAGAAGTATTCATCCCATCGAGGTAAAAGGAAAAAGATATACTTAAGGCTTCCAATTCATCCCACTGAGTCCAACTTTGTCCTGAGAGAAAAAAGAAAATAAGGAGATTTGCCAGCCCCAGCAGAACCAACTCTGTCTTCATCACAGTCCATAGCAGCAGCTCTGACGATACACCGCCACTCCTAGAAGGAAAGAGTCTGAATACTTCCTGACTCAGTTCTCTTGTTCTAAGTGTACGTCTGCCTTGACAACTCTCTTTAAACACATGCAGAGGACCCACGACCTCTACTGCAAAATGATGTCCGGACAAATCCCCTCAGCAGCCTGTCAGCAAATCACCACCAGCTGTGGAACCAGCCAGGAACATGAAGACACTGACAAACCAACATATTACACTCATTAACAGTTTACAGAGACTTTCACTCAACCAGAAGTAAAGAATACTTACACAAGAAAGAAATCTCACATCTGTAAACAATGTGACAAGAGTTTCAGTCACTTAAGTGCCCTGAAGACACACCTGCATAGCCACACTGGAGAAAAACCTTTCCACTGTAAATGGTGTGACAAGAGTTTTAGTCAGATAGGGAACCTGAAGACACACCAACGCATTCACACTGGAGAAAAACCTTACCTCTGTCAACAGTGTGACAAGAGTTTCAGTCATTTATATACTCTGAAGTTACACCAGCGTATCCACACTGGAGAAAAACCTTTCATCTGTAAACAGTGTAACAAAACTTTCAGCCATTTAGCTAACCTGATGACACACCTGCGTATCCACACTGGAGAAAAACCTTTCCTCTGTAAACAGTGTGACAAGAGTTATAGCCAGTTAGCCTGAAGACACACCAAACCATTCACACGGAGAAAAACCTTTCCTCTGTAATATTTCCCCTGTGAACAGTGTGGCAAGAGTTTCAATCAATTAGGTAGCCTGAGGAAACACCAGCACATCCACACTGGAGAAAAAAACCTAAACAGTGACAATAGCTTAAATTAGTTAGACCAGGAATCTTCAAAACAATTCAGGCCAAGGACCCCTATAGCTGAGAGTGAGACGAGAGTGAGACCACTACTTGTAAAAATGTTTTTTTTATTTTTTTTAAGCCTTCCATGAAACTTGACTAGAGCTTTCAAAGCTAGCTCATTATGTAGCTGATTGGCTGATTGTCTTAATATCAATGTTCTTTGACCATGGAGAGATGTGAGACTATAGGTTTGAAGTCTTCCACAGATTTTTGCCAGACCCAGAGGGTCGGCCTACATGAGGCTCTGCCCCCTTTCGTCCATTTATGGGCGAAAAAGACCGGCTGTATAAAAGGGACCCTTTCTTCTCCATACATGGGCATAAAAGGGACACAGGCTGACACGTCATACGAAGTCCGTCATACGTCCTATAAAGTACTAGGAATTTATTCTGGGTCTGGCAGAACCAGGTCTCCTGGTCTTGTTATTTTAAGTGGCCATAGTTTGTCTCCAAGTGATGCTGAAGTTTGATGACTTCATTGTTTGACAGTACTATCATGAGTGTTGAGTTTTAAAACGTTTTTTTGTTTGTTTGATTGTTCATACATTATCTTTGATAATAATATGTTGGATACTTTAAAATGGGCTATGGGTGAAATTGCTTTTACTTCTGTGTTGATGAGAGGCCCTTCAATGTGTGTGTCATGCACATTTGGGGCAGATCAGTCGTTTTTCCTGGAAATCTTGGAATCCAGTCATAGCCGTTTGGAATGGAATCTGAAAAATCTCCTTTTCCTTGTCCGATCTCTTGGGATAGTGGTATTCTACTCTTTTAGTACTATAGTGAAAATATTAAAATTCCATTACTTATGATGGAATTTAACATCACATGCATATGGTTATCAAAACACATATTTCTACAGATATTTGCATATCTGTAGAGGGAAGTTTCCATTTTTGGAGCTGGCGATCAGGGCCACTGCTTATTCTGTCCATGTGGCCAGATGCTGGTTTGGTTTTTTTGGCTTGACAGATGCCACGGGCACACAGAGATGACCTTCTGGGCACATCCATACCTCCACAGCTCTACCCCTACACAGGCATGAACAAAGTTCAGCGTGCGTACCTTTGCTGTGTAGAGCATGATGGACAGCACAACCCCCATCCTTTTATTAAGGAAGCTCCTTCTCTATCTGCACCCTTCAATTACACATTCAAGAAAGCCTTATTTCATATTCACAAACTAAAATAAAAAGTCACAAAGGTAATTCAGCAACTTTACACATTTATATGAAAAGTAATGTGTGACCTGAACCTAAACCTAATATGGAAGTTGATTTGGACATTGGTCTATTTTACACAATAAACTAGGCTGTGTATTCACAATGTAATTCTGTGTGTGTGTGTGTGTGTGTGTGTGTGTGTGTGTGTGTGTGTGTGTGTGTGTGTGTGTGTGTGTGTGTGTGTGTGTGTGTGTGTGTGTGTGTGTGCAGGCACGCCGATTTATGTGCGCGGCCGTGGGGGCTCAACTCGAGCCGCAATAGCCCCGCCCCCCCGCCGCGAGCCGTTTCTCTGTCTGGGCTATTGTTCTACATGTCAACGGCGTGTTAACACCTATCTGCGCCCCGCTATAGTAATGGTACTGTAAGTTTGAGCCTGACATCTGAGATTCATGAGGGGGCTGACCAATTGAGCGTGGGGGCGCTGGCCCCGAAGCCCCCCCCCTATCGGCGCCCCTGTGTGTGTGTGTGTGCGTGTGCGCGCGTGCGTGTGTGTGTGTGTGTGTGTGTTTGTGTTTGTGTAATACTGCCTCCTATTGTTTAGGAGTAGTACTGCATGTGTGTGTGTGTGTGTGTGCGTGTGTCTTTCACAGCAAATCTGGGGTTTTCTGTAAATTGGTCTCAAAACCAAACTGCCAAACTGATTTTCACCCTGACGTGACATCACGTTAGGGTGCAATACCTCCCGTTTTTCAGTAAAAATATATATATATATATATATATATATATATATATATATATATTTTTTTATTATTATTATTATTTTTTTTACTTTTTCCACACAGAAGCAGGAGATAACATGCATACAAACTGGCTCAATAGCACCCCGTGCCAAACAGGACAATGTGGTATTGCAGGTGAAAGTGCTTTATAAGCCAGAGAGAAGTTAGTTGGAATGAGTATATCTGAGGCTTGATTTAGGCTTGATTTAGGCTCAAACCTTAAAAAAAAAAAAAAAAAAATCTCTCTTTATTATTTTCACAGTTTTGATATGAGATCAGACATTTTTTTTTTTTTTTCATTTTCTCCCTTTCCCCATCCCTCCCCCCATATTGTTATTACTGTCACATTTTCCTTTTCAAAAGATAAAGACAAAAAATCTGTAACAAATGCAGTGGAATAAAGAAATGTACCTGACAAACATGTAAACATGATTTAAAATTTGGTATAGACAGTGGAATGTAATAGAAAATAAATAATAAATATAATTTAAAAAGAAATGTTCACAATAAATGCAGGAAAAAATAAGAAAAACATTTGAGGGACATAAACAATATGATATTAAATATTGTTATTATTTTTTAAATTCATGGTGTAGAATATATCCTTTAACTACCCCCTCTAATAACAACAACAAAAACGCAGTTCTATGTTTTATATCTCCCTCCGCACAGCTGATTCAAATTCATGATGTGTTATTAACAAGCCCTGAAGTCGTTTAACATCATCATTGAATCCCCATGCGGAGATTCAGCAAGTGTCATAGCAGCAAACACACAAAACACCCGTCGACCCCAGGCTACAACACTGATGATATACGTCCCAGGTGCATCCACGTGATGTTTTTATTTATAATTATACATAGCAGCAACAGCAGTAATATCCGATCCAAAAGAAATAATACAAATAAAATGAAGAATAAGGGATATTATTCTAGGGATCACACCTGGCACAACGCCAAACTGGTGTAAAATCTCATTGAAACCTTGGTTCTATTTGAACACTCTCACAGTTACAAATTGATCAAAACGAACCCTCAGGATTTTACTGTGTGAGAGAGAGACACTGTGCCCAGTCTAGCTCTTCACAGGCCCCCCGATTCCGAGAATACCCGACAGGACCCCGAGACCAGTGCAGGTCGGATCCGTGTTTTATCAGGTTTTTTTTACCTCTGAACTTGGGTCTGTCCATCATTATCTGTAATACCCGAGTGGATCCGAGAAGACCCGTAGTATGCCTACTGTGTGTGTGCGTGGCTGCACTAATCAGGTGAGAAACGCAATGAAGTGCTGTTTAACTTGTGTGTGATGTTTTAGACAGACCTAGGATCAGGTTAGTGCAGCAGTGACATGAATGGCTGTGCATCTTGCGAGATGTTTTAGGCTGGTTTAAGATCAGATTACTGCAGCGCAAAAAAAGAGTTGAGCTGCGCTATGCATGCTCACCACCATACTGCAAGGCAAGCCAGCTGCCAGGCTGATTTGAAAACACAGGTGTGCAAATAATGGATTCCTCTGACGAGGTGAAAGCAAAGCTTTGATCATAAAATGATCATTGGTCAATACTGTAGGTCTGCTATTATGGTCCACATTTATTTACAAGGAAAACCTTTTGTCACGCATATTAAATTAATACCTCTGCGCATAGGCCTATTTATTTATTTTTGTAGTTTCATATTATGCACTTTTTTGAAGGGGTGTCTGGGTCGGGTCAGTCTAGGAATCTCGGAAATTATCGGATCTCGGAACAAGTTTCTGGAAGAATAGAGTCGGAACGGCTCGGAATCGGACCAAATTGTCACGGGTCCACTCGGGTTTGATTCCGTTATTTGAAAATAATCTCGGAACGGCTCGGAATCGGACCAAATTTCCTGGGACCTTTTCGGTTCGGTCGTTTTTTTTTTAAACCTGTGAATTGCTCTAACCTCGATGAGGTGCCTATTCTTCCTTAGTGCCCACTCTTCTTATATCCAGAGTAACAGTAACAGGGATTCCAGGAAATGTTTGGGAAACAATAGGTTAGGTAATGACTATACATTATTTCCTTCAATGTAAGATTTAACAACAGCTCCCAACCTCGCTCTGACCACTGTAAATCCACCTCTTACCTGAAGCTTATAGGAAACGAATGTGGGTGTCGCTTCGAGAGGAGCTGGCGGACAATGTCGTTACAGTACCAGCCCAGTACAGTACAGCAGGGGTTCTCAACCTGTTCAGGCCGTGACCCCCCCCCAAAATGATCATATTTGACACCCTGACAAGCACTTGGAATGTAAGAGTTGAGGCATTACATTTAGTTTAACTCGGTTCCACAGATGAATATTGTGAAAATAACAAATCCACAAGCTCACAACGCCTCGCGTTTGCGAGGCGTTGTGAGCTTGTAGATCAGCTATTTTCACAATTGTTTCCCCTTTCTTATATTATTTGACAATTTGGCCAATCTTTGACCAGTTTTTAAAGAATAGTTTGTTGATTATCTTTGATGCAGTATTGGTCTTTTTTTTTATTAAGGTATTAAAAAGGTCTTATTAAGTAATTAAATTATCACTTCACTGTCATGTGGGAACCCCCCCCCCCTCCCCCCCACCCCACCCACAAGTTGAGAACCACTGCAGTACCAGCACGGTACAGTATACCTGCTCCAACATAGTTGATTTGTCGTTGCACCAGCCGCGACACATTGTGACACGTCGTACCTATGTCACTGGGCTGCAAAACAATCCTGAGTGTTCATTTTATCAATCTGTAACTGTAAGAGTGTCTGCAAATGGAACCACGGTTCCATTTGTAGACTCTCATGGTTAAATTAAGACAGAGGATTTCGCTGTACACACCAATTTAGCACCATGGTGGCTGGTGTGATCCCTGGGTCTAGTCTAGTGTTTGATTATTTATTTAATTTGTATTCTCATTTTGGGTTCGGCCCTTGACTTGACACTTAGCTGTAGCCAATTAACTCCTGTCTTGTGAGCTTGCAGATCTGCTAACACAATTGTTCTGCGCATCTGAATATCACCCCTGACAACTAAAATCAGAATCAACTTTATTGTCACATCACAGGTTTACCTGTGTAAAATAGCGTGGGTGAAATTAGTTTTTGTGCTAGCTCCATCGTTTCTGTTATTTCCATAAAAGAGAAAAGGGCAGAAGAAGAAGGGGGGGGGCAAGGGGAAGAGACAGAGAGAGAGATCAACAAAAAAACAACAACAGTTTATCTACATATTTACACGTACTGTAGTATATCTATCCGGTGTGGTAAGAACCTGAGGTAAGACATAAGGCGCGTGGACATAGCAGCAGATATAGCCTATACTGTACATGATATGCTATGGATGTTAGTTAAGGTGCGAGAATAATACAAATCAGTGCATTGTACATGGGATTAAGGTGCAGAGTGTCAGCGCGTGTCGACCATAGTCCACATAATAACTGTCACTGGTATAATCCACAGGTCGAGCAAAAGTCCAACTAAAACTAATAGAAACTAAACTAAAGCTAAAAACTAGAATAATATAAACTAAACTTAACTAGAAAACCTGCTTTGAAAAGAAAGAAATTATACTTATTCACATTGTTATTTCCCGTTGGCCTTCAGCTTTTCGGCCAACACCTGATTGTCTCTAACCAGTTACACATAATGTATGTTTTCCCATGATGCTGATCACCTGTTGTTGTGTTCTCTACACAAATAGGTCCTTATTTTTTTCTATTGATTAGTCACTCCATGAAGACTTCAATTCATGGATATATATTTTTTTTTTTTGTCGCATTCCTAAGCCAATAATTTGATGACCGGCGGACCGGTAGGCAGCGGTCCCGGTCAGAGACACAAAGGAGACTCTTTGCGTCTCCTACCGGAACCGCTGGCGGTCATCAAATTATTGGCTTAGGAATGCGACAAAAACAAAAAAATATCCATGAATTCAAGTCTCCTTGGGGTGACTAATCGATAGGAAAAAAAGACATTTTGGGGGTGAACTATCCCTTTAATCTTCCTCGGAGCACTCCACTTAAATGTATAAGGTAAGTGATATCTTTTGGTTAAAACAAAATACGTTTATTTTTAAAAGGTTAAACCTCTATATTCTGATAGTAATCATTGCTGTAGACGAGTGTTTGCTCAGTAACAGGGGCCGCCATTTGCCAATTTAATCCAATCAGGAGACATTACATCAGCTTGAATTTTAGAGTGTTCCAATTGTCTGCTCATTTCTTTGTTTCATCACTTCACATTTCACTTGTTTATCCTTGTTTATAAAAGCCACCACTGTTATAGCAACATAGGTTTTTCAGAAAACTGTGTGTGTTACCAATGATTCTAGTGAAGGCTCTGTTCCATTCAGTGTAGCACAGTGGTTCTCAAACTTGTTAATTTCAAGGACCCCCATAACTCTGAGAGTGTACATATGAAACCAAATGGACCCGTAAGGGTCCACACTCAGAGTTACACACCTGTAAGGGGCCATTTGGAACCCCCTCGAGGAACCATAAGGGTCCCTGAACCCCAATTTGAGACCCTCTGGTGTAGCAGAGTGTTTCCAGTGAGCCAACATGACACAATATCAGCACCCTGACTCTGTTTGACCAGAATGGAACAGAGCCTTCATTATAGTATCATTGGTAAGACCTGGCAAGTAAGGAAAAGGCCCAGTTTCTTTCCAATATGGCTGCTGTGCATAGAGCCTATTGGTCAATGGTGTGGCAACAGGTAGAACATTTTCTCCAGATCGTCTATGTGAAGGTTGAGCCTCTCCAGAACCTCCCAGGCCTCGGGGCTCACATACTGTTGTTCCATGAACTGTTGGAGGCTCTGTCTCACTTGCTGGAACTTGGTGCTTATGGTGCTTATGGTCACATCCTCAGTTGAGTTAGGGTTAGGGTTAGGGTTAGGGTTGGCCTTGTCCACCTGGAGGTTGTTTAAGATCATCTGATTCATCTGACTTGCCACCTGACCAGTGCGGGACAAAGTATAATATACTCAAGTAAATACTCAAGTATTCAAAAGTACAAATTACAAAGTGCATTTTATTTTTTCAATGCATTACTGTTTTGAAATGTAAAACATTCACAATTATGTTTTAAAAAATGAAGGAAAAAAAGCTATGTATGTTTGAAATAGGGCTTTGATTATATATACATTTGTTTAAGTGTGGGTCCCAAGAGTCCCTTCCTATAGGAACAAAAGTACAATATTTCTATTTGAAATAAAGCAGCGTGTGAAAGTCATGTGCTTTGAACAAATAAATAATACAACTTAAAGGTAGGGTAAGTGACTTACTTTGGTTAAAATAAGTGTTAAATAGCTCTATATTGTGATAGTACTCATTGCTATAGAGTGTTTGTTCAGTAAAAGGAGTCTCCCATGTCTCTCCAGCTCTTTATTAAACAGAAAATGCATTTTCAGTGCTCTCTCCTGATTGGCTTAAATGTTGTCACCTACCTGAAAATGTACTATATTCTGTTTACCAAAGAGCTGGAGTGACCCCCGTGAC
Organism: Gymnoscopelus braueri; assembly: GCF_963280865.1. Classification (NCBI taxonomy): domain Eukaryota; kingdom Metazoa; phylum Chordata; class Actinopteri; order Myctophiformes; family Myctophidae; genus Gymnoscopelus; species Gymnoscopelus braueri. The sequence continues at coordinate 57,068,130 of NC_137605.1, read as the reverse complement.
CGAACAAACGCTCTGTAGCAATGATTACTATCAGAATATAGTACTAATAAAATTACCAAAAAATATCACTTACCCTATACTTTAAAATAAAAATAAAAATACATCAAAAATGTACTCAAGTCTAGTATTTAGTTACTGTCCATCACTACCTCTCGGATTACAAACAGCTCCTCAGTCAGAGAGTCCTTCTGTTCCATCAGTTGCATGTTCTTCTTCTCCATGTCAATCAGGAGGTCCTCCATCTGCTCTATATCCTGGGGAGCTGCAACAGGGTCATTGGAGTTAAAGGGATATTTCACTTTCAAACATGTTTGGGGTCATTTTACCGTCTACTCAGGCTTTTGTGTTTAACTTCAGGCACTTTTTAAGTTGCTTGATTCAGTATTTAGATATTTGATTTTCATGTTATCAGACCCCAACCATACAAACCCATTGTAACTTCAAACACAATGTTAATCATGATAGATCCATTGAGAACACCCGTCCTTGGTTCTGGTGCCTCAAACTGCCCTCCATACGCGAGGGGCGATGTTTTTATAATTATTCTTTTCATATTTTTTCCCCCCCAAAAAATATTAAAAATACATTCAAAAAGTAATTGAAAAAACACGGCCCCCTCACTCATTAGAAGGACAATATCACCAGAAACAAGGTTTTCGATGAATCCATCATGGTTAAAATGGAGTTGGAAGTTACAATGGGTATAGGAATGTATAGGAAGGGGGCGTGTATGATAAATTTAATATTACATATCTAAAATAGTAAATACAGCAATTGGCTATTTTCAGCGAAGATATTTCATGTAGAGCAAAAACAGAAAAGTCACTACTATAGAGCCCTGTGGGACAACGCACAACAACGTATGGGGTTTAAGTGGCTAAACTTGAAAAAGACAGTTGTTGTAGAAACCGTGTGGATAAGATGATGATCAGTAGAACAAGTATTTGTGCAGAATGTACCTTTAAAGTGTAAAGACATTTACAAAAGAAAAGTATGGGGTTGCTATGGTAAAATGGTGGCTGCTAGGGTAAAACCATGGCTGCTATGGTGTAACAGACAGAGTTATGAAGGTAAAACAGGAAAACAGGTGGTTGATAAGATAAAACAGTGGTTGTTAGAGTCTAATACAGTGGCGCAGCCAGAACGCTATGGCTCTTCACGCGTGCGCACATTTTTTTTTTTAATTTTTTTTTTTTTGTTACTTTCAGTTTTAGGATTGGGGTTAGGATTAGGTTAGGGTTATGTTATTTAATTCTTATTTTTGCATTATTTTTTTATTTTTTTATCAAAACATTAATTATAAAACAAATACAAATAAAAAATTCCCAAAACATTTATTTTTGCAAAATCGATTGGGTGGGCCAGCTTTCTATGTGGGTGGCCCACCCATGGCTGCGCCCCTGGTCCAATAGATGGTTGCTTGGGCAGCGAGCATGCTAGTAAAGCAATAAGCAACTAGAGGTCGTGGTTTACCGTGGATTTTACAATGCTAAGATGTGCAGGAAGCACCATGTGCAGCAGAGTGCTTCCGACCCTGCCATTTTAAAATCAACCACGACCTCTGGTGGCTGCTTGTTTTTTGTTAAAGGGATAGTTCACCCCCAAAATGACTTTTTTTCTATCGATTAGTCACCCCATGGAGATTTGAATTCATGGATACTTTTTTAGAATGAAAAAAGTCATTTTGGGGATGAACTATCCCTTTAAATATCTTATTCCAATAAAAATCATAGCCAGTGTGAAGTGCCTTTGATGAGTTTATTTTACTCCCTTATTACTAACTGCCTTATGTTGCCTTAATACTGACTCCGTACTGCCTTATGCTGCCTTATTACTGACTCCTTACTGCCTTATGCTGCCTTATTACCGACACCTACTGTAACTGCCTTATGCTGCCTTATTACTGACTCCCTACTGCCTTATGCTGCCTTAATACTGACTCCCTACTGCCTTATGCTGCCTTATTCACGACTCGCTACTGCCTTATGCTGCCTTATTACCGACTCCCTACTGCCTTATGCTGCCTTATTACCGACTCCCTACTGCCTTATGCTGCCTTATTACCGACTCACTACTGCCTTATGCTGCCTTATTACAGACTCCCTACTGCCTTATGCTGCCTTATTACCGACTCCCTACTGCCTAATGCTGCCTTATTACCGACTCCCTACTGCCTTATGCTGCCTTAATACCGACTCCCTACTGCCTTATGCTGCCTTTATTACCGACTCGCTACTGCCTTATGCTGCCTTATTACCGACTCCCTACTGTCTAATGCTGCCTTATTACCGACTCGCTACTGCCTTATGCTGCCTTAATACCGACTCCCTACTGCCTTATGCTGCCTTATTACCGACTCCCTACTGCCTTATGCTGCCTTATTACCGACTCCCTGCTGCATTCTGCTGCCTTATGCTCCCTTATTGTCCCTAAGTGGTGCATGTGTTAGTGGTGCACTGTGCCTCCTGTTTGTGTTAAATTAGTGTAATTATTTGCAGCTTTGTGTGTCAATCAGTAGCAGCTGTTTATGCCGTGCTCATACATAAATACACAGACAGACAGACAGACAGACAGACAGACAGACAGACAGACAGACACTCAAAGTCACTTGTAGAAGCGGTTGTTTTCACCGGAAAAAAACAGAAACACCGCTTAAATAACGAATTAAAACTAAACTGAAAAAAACCAACATTACCAACTAGGTAACACTTTACTTAAAGGTCGTGTCTATAATGCATTATAATCACATTTATAACGCATTATAATGTACTTATTAGGCATTATAACACTTGTTGTAGATGTTTATAATTATGCATGACAATTTATAACAAGGGTTATGAAGTATTATAACTTATAATAATATAATGTATAATTGCTGGTTATAATGCATTATAAACTCAGTGGAACAGCACATTATAACTACAAGATAACACTTTTCTTAAAAGTCTTGTCTATAATGCATCGCATCACATTTATAACGCATTATAATGTACTTATTAGGCATTATAACACTTGTTGTAGATGTTTATAATTATGCATGACAATTTATAACAAGGGTTATGAAGTATTATAACTTATAATAATATAATGTATAATTGCTGGTTATAATGCATTATAAACTCAGTGGAACAGCACATTATAACTACAAGATAACACTTTTCTTAAAAGTCTTGTCTATAATGCATCGCATCACATTTATAATGCATTATAATTACAATGCACTTATGATGCTTCATAACACTCTTTATAAATGTTTATAATTATGCATATCAACTTATAACAAAGACACATTATATCTAACTAAGTTAAGGTACTTATAATGTGCTGTTCCACTGAGCTTATAATTAATTATTACCAGCACTTATAATACGTTATAAACGTTGTAATAAGTTGTCATACATTATTATAAACATTTATAGCGAGTGTTATAATGTCTTATAAGTGCATTATAATGCGTAATAAATGTGATTATAATGCATAATAGAAGCGACCTTTAAGTAAAGTGTTAACAAAAAGGGTAATAACCTTGAACTGAGCTTCTCCTCCTCCCTGGAGTCATTCCCTGTTTGTACGGGTTGTCTTCTTCCACAGTGCTGTTCCTCCTGCTGTTCTGCACGGGCACGGTGCTGTTCCTCCTGCTGTTCTGAGTCTGCACGGCGCTGTTCCTCCTGCTGCTCTGCGCTGCCTCCTGGTCAGTTGAGCTCAGCTCCTTGTCGGCCGCAGGCTGCTGATCTGGGGTCAGACCTTGTTTGTCTTCCTCCATAGTCAGAATATGCTGATTCAGCTGAGCTGCAGTCTGCCTCACTACTGCTAGCTCTTCTTTCAGGTCTTCAGTGTTCTCCTCTTTCACATTATTGTTCTCCAACACAAGGTGCCCGTTATCCATTTCACTGGCTTTAACGCTGTCCAGCTGTGAAAGGAACACAGGTTTGTGTTAAAACAAAAGGTTCAGAAATGTGTGTTTGGTACAGTAGATTTGTTGCAACAATACTTCTATAACTGTTATACCGTTTATTTCCCTTCTGCCAAGGACGACTTATGACGAGACATCGTCCAAACGCCCACACTGCCAAGGACGACTTATGACCACTTATTTTGGTGGGGTGGGGAAGTGTGTATACACACACTTCCCCACCCCACCAAAATAAGTCGTATGACCCGTATCACCCGTATGACCATTTTCATTCTCTACTGCGGATCCGGAGATCACGTCATCTGAAGATTACCGCCTCCGTCAACTTTCCCTGAAAACAGATGTACCTTGAGTTGATTTTCTTTGCCCTGCATTTCGCAAGACATGCTATTTTCAACATGCTGTTACTAGGCAAGGGGTGGTCGCGGTTGGATTGTTCTTTCTCTTGGCGAGGCACACTGATACCGTTCGTGTTTACAAACGGTCGGATGATCGATCATAATGGATATACATTTTATGTGACCAGTTGAAAAGGTTTTTTTTTTTTAAACGCTGGCAGTGGGCAAACGCAGCCAGAAATAAGTCTGGCAGTGAATGAGTTAAATGGCGCCCCATTTGTAGGGAATATGCATTTGTACGAAGTGCAGTGCAGCTGAGTAGACCTATGTGGGTTGCGCCCACCTGACTTTGTTGCGAACAGTGGACATCCTGGAGGTATAAGGTGCACCTACTGTATGATGTGCCAAAGAAAAAATGTGTCCCATCTTGGCAGACAATGGGTTTTCCAAAACACAGCCCCCTTTGAGCACAGCGGTAAAAAGTTAAAATTGTCCCATCTATATTAGGGGCCACTCTAGGGACAGCTGTGCTGTCCGCTTCGTTATTTAAATGCCTGGCCGGTGACCAAACGATAAGCTGCTTGGTGGTTGCTGGCTGCGGGTCTTGCTGGTGTTATTCATTTACTCTGGTGCCTGGGTGAGTAACGTGTTGTATGTGCTTTTCATTATGGTATTCCTTTTTGATTTCGCAACTAAACTTGTTGTGATCGTTCAGGTTGATTGACGTGGCGTTCAGTCATGTGACGAGAGTATGAGAACATACGGACAACTTAAGGTACGCAAACAACCTGTTGAGATGTATCTAACCCTCTAGCCCACTAGCTTAGCCAGAAGGAGTGAGTGCATGTTCCGGCAGCGAGCCAGCGGCGGAGCGCCGGCGGATTGGCAGCTGCCGGCGTCAGTGCAGCGGGTTGCCGATGGCGGAGTGGCGACGAAGAACGCCGGCGGATCGGCAGCTGCCGGTGGTGGAGCGGACAAACTAGTCCCCCCAGGGCCTTTGAAGAAAAAGTCCTACGAGGTGTCTATCCCTCACCATGTAGCCTACTAATCCTTGTAATGAAATAATTAGTCAATGATTTTGTTTTTATTAATCCTTGAAATAAAATAATAAGTCAATTAGTTTGTTTTTATAATTTTTGTGGTAAAAAAAGAAGAAAAAAATGAAATACAAACTGTCAATATCAAATACGATATTACATGCCCTCATTAACATGCACTCATGAGGAGGAATATTTTACTGAGGTTAAGGTTAGGGGTAGATTTAGGCATAGCTTTAGTGAGGTTATGGTTAGGTTTAGGCATAGGCATAGTTTTACTGAGGTTAGGGTTAGATTTATAGGCACAGTTTTACTGAGGTTAGGGTTACGGTTAGGTTTAGGCATAGGCATAGTTTTACTGAGGTTAGAGTTAGGTTTAGGCATAGTTTGACTGAGGTTAGGGTTAGGTTTAGGCATAGTTTTACTGAGGTTAGGGGTTAGGTTAAGGCATAGTTTTACTGAGGTAATTAAGGGTTAGGTTTAGGCATTGTTTCACTGAGCTTAGGGTTAGGTTTAGGCATAGTTTTACTGAGGTTAGGGTTAGGGTTTACTTGTTGTACTTGATTTTTATTTACCACACAAAAATTCTAAAACCAATTAAAACCTGACAAATTATATTACCTATTACTACTATAATATGATATTACAAGGATTAGAACATGGTGAGGGATAGACACCTCGTAGGACTTCTTCTTCACAGGGCCCTGGGGGGACTAGTTTGACTGACGGACCGGTCCCTCATTTTAAATAGTCCTACTGAATCTGAATAATATACAGTATATCTATATCGTTTTTTAAAACAAGAAGTTATTAATGTTAAATGAATCAATATTGATCAACTGCAAATCAGACCAGTTTGCTCTCCGCCGGGCTCCGCCGTCCCGCCTCTTCACAGCCGGCACGTGCCGCTCCGTTTTTGCTCTCCACCGGGCAGCTGCCGCTCCGCCGCCGCTGACGGCCTGCCGCTCCTTGTTTGCTGTCCACCGGCCAGCTGCCGCTCCGCCGGTGCCGGCCTGCCGCTCCGTGTTTGCTCTCCACCGGCCAGCTGCCGCTCCGCCGCTGCCGCCCCGCCTCTCCACCGCCGGCACCTGCCGCTCTGACGCTGGCGAGCCGCCGCTCCGCCGCAGCCTGTATCCCGCCGCTCCGCCGCCGGCAGCTCCGCGGAGGCTTCCGCTGCCTGGGATTGCCCTCGCTGTGCCTCCGCTGCCCTGTAACAGTGTTGTTGCCCACTGGCCAGCTGACTCTGATTATACAGCACCTTTATTGTGGTCAGTGATTACCATTGCTAGTCTGTATCTGTGGTTTTATGAAGAACTGTGTTTTATTGTTATTATAACAAATTGCAGAACAATTTGTGATTTTAACTGGACTGCTAATAAATAGTGTTTACCCAGTGTATATAGTTTAACCTTTGTGTATTTAATCTGAATAAATGCATGTGTTTGGGGGAAACTCACGGAACCCAATTTTTATAAACATTACAAATGCATCTATTAGTATTTTCCTATAACATCTTCAAGGTGGCGTTGTCGGACATTATATTATAATTCAAAGTAAATTCCTTGCCACACCAGGTTACATTCAGTATAGTCACAATCCTGAAGTTCCTGTCTATCTCCATATTTCAACTTTTTATGTTTTTTCGTTAATTAATGCCCTACCTCATCATACAAGAGTGTCGCACACAAGTAGTGAAAATAGCGTGTCGCAATGTAGCATGTTGTGAGCTTGTAGATATGCTATTTTCACTATTATTATTGATCCTAATAATTTAACCAGCTGAATGACAACAAATATGTTTGAATCAACCACAGTGCAATGTACAAGCCCCTAAAAACAACAAATAAAATACATACAAAAACTCACTCACTTGATTAATGAGAGGGGAGAATTACTTTTCAGCCACTGGCAGCTTGTCACGTCAATCACTGTCGCTGCAACTGTCCACCTGACCGGCAGATTCTGATGTCGCTGATTCACTGTCACTGCTTCTGTGTGGTTTCGCTTCTTCACTGTCGCTGCTTCATGCTCGTATTGTAGGACACTGACTGGTCACTGGCGCCTCAATCTCCGCTGTCGATCCTGATAGCGACCACCAGAGACACCTGAAAGTGGCACAGACCCAGGGTCAGTACGGAACACACTCCAGCTGTCGCCAAGCCAAGTCTCAATGCCCGGGTGCCACACAAATCCCTACAGGTCACTCACACTGCGAGGCAGAGCTTTTTTCACTCTGCTGCTGCCTCCATGTTTCCAGTGGTGGAAAAATTACTCAGATATTTTATTTAAGTAAAAGTAACAATACTGCAATTTAGAAATACTCCGTTACAAGTAAACGTCCGGAATTCAGAATTTACTTGTGTAAAAGTACAAAAGTATTGGTATCAAAATGTACTTAAATTACCAAAAGTAAAAGTACTAAAATGTTTGAAAATAGCAGATCTACAAGCTCACAACGTGTCGCGGTGCGACGCGTTGTGAGCTTGCAGATCGGCTATTTTCAAATAGCCTATAGGTATAAAATAGGGCTGAAGTGGTTAATGTATGTTTTATAATATAATAAGTGATCATTACAAAGTAACTAGTAACTGAAGTTTTCAAATAATTGTAGTGGAGTAAAAGTACAATATTTGCCTCTGAGATGGAGTGGAGTAGAAGTAGAAAGTACTGAAAACTGGAAATACTCCAGTAAAGTAAAAAAAATACCTCAACATTGTACTTAAGTAGCTACAGTGCTTGAGTAAATGTACTTACTTACTTTACACCACTGCATGTGTCACATCTAACACTGGACGTCCTGTCCTCTGGCCTGTGGGTGTCCCTGTCCACCCTCCTAGCACTGTATGTCCCTGTCCCCCGTACCACCACCTTGCCCCTCTGAGTGGAACGAGTGTCCCCTCCTCTGTCTCTCTGGTCCCTCTCCGCTCTCCTCCTGTGCTGTCGTCCCCCTTTTCCTTCCCACTGCCCCTTGTGGGTTTGCCTTGCTGTCCTTTATTATCGTGACACCCTCCTCTCTGTTTACACCATGTGACACCCTGTTCACCGGGGTCACTGTCACTCAGGCAGTGACCGGACAGTTATCTCATCCAGGTGCAGAGAATTAATAATTGATGTCAGAGTGTGCTACTGTAGCCGTCAACACAATGAGCTCAATACTGTAGCCGTCAACACACACAATGAGCTCACTACTGTAGCCGTCAACATACACAATGAGCTCACTACTGTAGCCGTCAACACACACAATGAGCTCACTACTGTAGCCGTCAACACACATAATGAGCTCACTACTGTAGCCGTCAACACACACAATGAGCTCACTACTGTAGCCGTCAACACACACAATGAGCTCACTACTGTAGCCGTCAACACACACAATGAGCTCACTACTGTAGCCGTCAACACACACAATGAGCTCACTACTGTAGCCGTCAACTCACACAATGAGCTCACAACTGTAGCAGTCGACACACAATGGCCCACGTTTATCAAACCTGGTCAGACCGAAAAATGGGCGTACGCAGCGTTTTGTCGGCGATCGTCACTTTGACTTGAGCGTACAGTGCGCTCAAATCTCACGCCAGGTCCTCAGCTTGCGTACGCAAATATTTTAGATCTTAGACGTGCGGTGCAGCATAGTCAGACAATATGACAGGCACCTTGTGGTTATTGTGCTTTTATGGGCGATCCAGTTTAGAGGACCTTGTATTGTGAACTGTACTTCCATGTACTTTGTCCTTGTCTTTCTAAATGAAGTACTTCAATCAATCAATCAATCAAACCTGAAAACATGTATCCACTCCAAAAATCTATAGCTAACAAACTAATAAATATTCCCTGTGAAAATATAAAATGTGTCCTATGCGTAAAACATTTTTCCAAGTGACATAATTACAAGCAATTAAAATCGAACGTAGAAAACGTATTCATTTATTGTTTGTTGAACTCTAAGTAAGCCCCAATAAATGCACTTTAGCAGTTCTGCCTTGCTGTGCTGTTATATAGTATGTCATGCTGCCATGTTATCTGTTTTGATAAATGCTGGATGATACTGTTTTTAATATGCTGCTGAGTTTTAATTCACTGCACTTAAGGATTTTATGCTCATTTTTTATTTATTGATAGCTATTTTATTGTACACTGCTGGTCCTGAGTACAATTTTCGTTTCATGTGCAAGCATGTAAATGACAAATAAAGTGAACCTTGAACCTTATTTGCAAAGTTATAATGTATGTGCTTAATCATTCACCCATTTAAACAAGTGCGTGAACAATCATTCGGATCTAGACATTCGGATCTAGATCTGGCTCAGTTAAGACCTAGCGCGTACATGTGAGAGGATTTTCGGGAGTTGGGACCGCTGTATCTTTTCACGGAGAGTGAGGTCACCAAACGTAGGTACAGTAGCTCTGTCCTCTGGAGTCCTATGCCATCCATACCTGTGCCCAGCACAGATCGTGATCCTCACGTTGTGGATTTTGGCCACGGGACCTCAGCGGGAGACTGGAGATAGGTAACCATCCCACCAAACACCAGCCATCATCCATTTATGTTTACGCATTCATCAATCGCTCCATAAACGTTCAGATTATGACAGCCTGGCCAGGCTATGCCTATCTCTCATAAACGTGGTGTCACCACCCGTGACTCATGGGAGACGCAGGACTGCTTTATTTAGCAAAACAGCAGTGTATGGATGTCTGCCCTCAAGCGTGCTGCTCGGTAATGGGTGAAAATAATATGCAATTGACAAATAGGACTGCACAGTTTCCAGTGTGCCAAAGTCTGCACACCATTGGGCCTTGTATGCAAATGTAAGTGCGTGTGTGTGTGTGTGTGTGTGTGTGTGTGTGTGTGTGTGTGTGTGTGTGTGTGTGTGTGTGTGTGTGTGTGTGTGTGTGTGTGTGTGTGTGTGAAAACAGCATATCTACAAGCTCACAACATGCCACATTGCGATGTGCTATTTTCACTACTTTTGTGCGACACTCTTGTATGATGAGGTATGGCATTAGTTACCGAAAAAACTTGAAAAGTTCCTCTTTCTTATTGGCTGTCCATACTTTTTTGGTCGTATTGCGGTTCATCATGTCGTAAAATCCGGGTGTTTCCAGCATTAAGGGTGCGATTTTTAAATGACGATCGGTTGCAGACGTGACTGTGGGCTCAGTCTGGTGGTTTTTCATTAAGTGTGTCAAACATGTATAATTAACTTCATTAACACTTGTTGTGAGGTAACCTACACTGTCAGGGAGAATGAAATAGTAATGTGACCCATGGGTCACCACTGAGTCAAATGTAATTAATGAAAGACGGAAAACGTGTATTCCCAATTAAGGGAGGGGTTCTCCCTATTTACACCATTTTTTACTTTTCATTAATTTTTTTCCTTCTTTTTCTCCGTAAATTAATGCCTTAAAGAAAGACCTTTATTGATCCTGCCGGGGAAATTCAGACGCCTTAGTTAATCATACAGTGTCACACAAAAAAGACAATCTACAAGCTCACAACGTGTTGCATTGCGGCGCGTTGTCTGTTTTATAAATGTGTGTGTTTTTATACATATTGAAACAGTGAAACAGCATTGACAAGAGCTTGTGACTAAAATACTACGGCGGCTCCATTGGCACACATGGTTCTTTATTTGATTTCCTGAAAAGTACGAGTGTTGGACGTACAGGGTTTCCGGCTGGCAGTAATTAAAGTTTGCAGAGGTGAAGCATTAGTCCACTGAGCGTTGCTCTGCCCGCAGCTGTTTGCAGGTCAGCAGTGGTGAAAAAAGTACTCAAATGTTTTACTTAAGTAAAAGTATCAATACTGCAATGTAGAAATACTCTGTTACGAGTAAAAGTCCGGAATTCAAAATGCACTTGAGTAAAAGTACAAAAGTATTGGTATCAAAATGTATTTAAAGTACCAAAAGTACTAATTATGCAGAATGTCCTATTTCAAAAAGTTTTCAAATATTTAAAATGCGTAAAAATCTTTCGAAAATAGCAGATCTACAAGCTCACAATGCGTCGCATCGCGACGCATTGTGAGCTTGTAGATCAGCTATTTCCAAATGGCCAAAATGTAAAGAGCTGAAGTGGTTTTGTAATAATAATCAAAATCTACAAAGTAACTAGTAACTAAAGTTTTCAAATAATTGAAGTGGAGTAAAAGTACAACATTTGCCTCTGAGATGTAATGGAGTAGAAGTAAAAGTACTGAACATTGGAAATACAGTAAAGTAAAAATACCTCAACATTTACACTTAAGTAAATGTACTTTCCACCACTCTCTTTTAATTTTAAAATGCTTTTGTCATACAGTCTGTGCAACGGAAGCGCTGAAAATGATCCGGGGTTAGAGCAGATGTCTAAGCCCCTCCCCCCTCCTCCTCGGTAGTCTTTGCAGTCACGTAAATCTGTCCTACTGTATATCGAAGCATATGCAGATTTGCTGCTTAGCAGAAATGAAAAATGGCAATATATGCATTTTAAAGACATTTTAAGATAGTGTTGCTGTCGGGTGTCAGACCTTGTATGTCCAAAACCATTCCTTTTGTTATTATTATTTTAAAAACCTTTTACATTTTTTAAATAGCCGATCTAAAAGTTCACGTGTTGCGAGCTTGTAGATCAGCTATTTTCGCTACTTTTGTGTGACACTCTTGAATGAGGAAGTAAGGCATTCATTTACAAACAAAAAAAAATATTAAAAAGAGAGATACTATGTTTCTGCCTGACAACACCAATATATTTTCGTGAATGGAATTAAATGAACAGATGACAGTTTCCTTTCTTGGCTTTTAGAGGACGAAGTTCCAGACTATATAGCTTTTAGAGATTGTGGAATAGTGTGTGTGTGTGTGTGTGTGTGTGTGTGTGTGTGTGTGTGTGTGTGTGTGTGTGTGTGTGTGTGTGTGTGTGTGTGTGTGTGTGTGCGTGTGCGTGCGTGCGTGCGTGCGTGTGTGTGTGTATTTATTTATTTATGTCTAGCTACACGACACTAGTATACATAATTATTACATAATCACCTGATCACAACTGTTGAGATAATCACAATTATTTTGCATAATCGTTTACATATAAATTCATCTGTTGAAAATGCTCAAACAATTTCAAAAATAGTTCAAATATAGTGGAAATAACATATCTAGAAGATCTACAAGTTCATAATGCGTTGCATTGACACATTGTAAGCTTGTAAATCTTCTATTTCCACTATTTTTTTTACATTTTTGAAAGTATAACGTAATAAAATGTATGGCATGTTCTGGCCACAGTACATTATTTATCTTGATTATTGGTAGCGGTCATCATCAGTCATATTCTTTATGTAAGTTATTTGTCATAACTGCCCTAGATCTGTTTGTTTTCATAGCCTAAAAATCAAATAGAAATGTAATGTATATTCCGATGTTCCAATGTTCCAGGGGCAAATTAAACCATTAATGACAACTATTTTAAAGTCGTCAACCAAAAATATCATGATGCAGAATGCCCTTCCAACAGCCATTAAAGAGACTCCCTATGCACACTTAAAACTCTCCTAAAATCTTGGCTCAAATTACAAACTGGTCTTAGATTCCTACCCTCAGCCCTGTCCTACTTCCTGTAAACATATCTTTTTCCTGCTACTGGAGCTGTTACCGTTATGTAATGTAATGTATGTAGGCCAGGGGTTCTCAAGCTTTTTTATACCATGACCCCATTTTATTGGGGGATTTATTTGGCGACCCCACACTTGATTTATAGTGCAAAGTGGAAATAAAGAATATAATAAAAGCATACATTGTTGGCCTACAAAATTAAAATATAGCAGTGATTCCTACTGGTTTCTAGGCCTATGTTATTAATGAAATGAATCAACAATATTGCAGCGCCACCGCAAAATAAATTTTTTTTTAACTTATAGGCTACTAATACTAATACCTCATTAAAAAAAAGAAGGTGCCCCAGCAGCACCTTCCCGCGACCCCCTTTAGGTCACGACCCATAGTTTGAGAGGCTATTATGTCTACTGATTAATTGAGTACAATGGACCTCAATGGAAACAAGCACCCCAGGACACCCCTAGTCTATAATACTGTATACATGCATCAATGCAGCATGGTCCTAGTCTATTCACTGTATACTGCATTGGTTCTCAATGCACTTCGTGCCGCACTGCGAGCTTGTAGATCTGCTATTTTCAAACATTTTAGAAAAAATCTTGGCAGAGTTGTGGAAAATGTAGAATCATTTTAAATTATTTTCAACGCAAATCTTCTCTTCTGGGGGTCTCTGGCAGCAAAACATTATCAGATGGGGGTCCGTGGCCAAATGTGTATCACTTTAGGGGTCCTTGACACAAAAAAATTTGAGAACCACTGGTATACTGTACTGTATATGTTACAGGTAAATTGGCATTCCAGGTAAATTGGAAAAGGGGCGCTTGTTTTCACCGCCCCCAGGCAATTCTGTAGAACCAACGCTAGAGGGCAATGAATGCACACTGAATCCACACGCATGCACATGCGTGTGTGCGTGTGCATGTGTGCGCATGCACACGCACACATATGTGTCGTCGTGGACACTGGATAGTAACCATAGACTGTATGATAGTAACCTATAAAAAGATCTATTCTCCCCCTATCGGGTTACAACTCGGACGGCGCTGATTCGACTCAGCAGACCTTCGGCCGGTCGGCGCGGGCACTCGTGCCTGGAGGCGCGAGGGCGCGCCTCCTCGGCCTCAAGCTCTGCTGAGTCGGCGCGCCTCCGTCATGGACAATAACTATTATCACGTGCGGTCCGCGTCGCATCAAAGCCCCGCATCGCGCCTCCTCCTCCTCCTCCTCCTCGCGCCGCCTTGTATCAAAGCCCCGCTTCGCGCCTCCTCCTCCTCGCGCCGCCTCGTATCAAAGCCCCGCCTCGCGCCTCCTCCTCCTCCTCCTCGCGAGCCTCGCGTAAAAAACCCTGTCTCGAAAAGCCCCGCCTCGCAGCCCCGCCCCACGCCTAAAAACAAGCGCTCCCCTTCCAATTTACCTGGAATGCCAATTTACCTGTGACATATACATGCATCAATGGAGCATGGTCCAGTTCGATCCCGGGCTGGGGAGCTCCCCCAGAGTTAGTGTCGAAGTGTCCTTGAGCAAGACGCTGAACCCCTAATTGCTCCCGATGAGCAGGTTGGTGCCTTGCATGGTTTCCTCCGCCATCGGTGTATGAATATAAAGCGCTTTGGATAAAAGTGCTATATAAATGCACCATTTACCATTTACCATCAATGCAGCATGGTGTAGTCTGTATACTGGCTGTACATGCATCAATGAAGCTCCTAGTCTATTCACTGTATACTGGCTGTATACAGACATCAATGCAGCCTGGTCCAAGTCTATCCTGTGTTTGGGATTTCAATAATCGGGTCTTATCAGTACAGTCAGTGCAAATTATGTGAACAGTATAATGAAAAAAACAAAATCAAATACCTATATATTTGTTTGTTTGTTTCAGTGGTGGAAAAAGTACTCACATGTTTTACTTAAGTAAAAGTATCAATACTGCAATGTAAAAATACTCTGTTACAAGTGAAAGTCCAGAATTCAAAATGTACTGGAGTAAAAAAAACGTATTGGTATCAAAATATACTTAAAGTACAAAAGTAAAAGTACGCATTGTGCATAATGTCCCATTTCACAAATTCAAAATGTATGAAAAATCGTTTGAAAATAGCCGATCTACAAGCTCACAATGCGTCAATCAAAGTCTAAAAAGTAGCTAGTAACTAAAGTTATCAAATAATTGTAGTGGAGTGAAATTACATTATTTGTCTCTGAGACGTAGTGGAGTAGAAGTAAAGGTACTGAAAACTGGAAATACTCCAATAAAGTAAAATCACACCCAGTGTGAAGTGGGCGGTGTGGTCATCACAGTGGTCATCATAGTGATTGAAAAAATGTGAAAAAAATGATTTTTGGAAGTGCATAATCCTATTTATAGATTATTAATGTCATCATGTGTCTCGCTAGCCAATCACGGTGCTGAATAGAGTCAGCCAATAGAGTCAGCCAATCACAGTACAGCTAGGGGTCTACTAATGGGCCAATCACAGTGCAGGAAACTAATACTAATGAGGTGTCCCAACCCCACTTATAGGGGCGGCTACACCGCCCAAAAATACCTCAAAATTGTACTTAAGTACAGCACTTGAGTAAATGTACTTAGTTACTTTAGATCACTGGTTTGTTTAATGAAACATTAGCTATGGATGTTGGGCAAGTGTCTTTTCCACTAGAACTTAATGAGTCGTGCCATGTCGTGAAACCTACTGCACGGGTTCTGGGTTTGTTTACAGGCTCAGTTTCAGGTACGCTTCTCAGAACCTCATTTGAGAAACCTGCAACTGAACTCATACTTTTTTTTCTTTTTTTTTTTTCTAAATGTTTTATCCCGCGATTTTTGTAACCCATTTTTTTTTCACCTGGTGCCAATTTCCTAAGTGATCCTGGGCGCTACACCAGCCCTACACCAGCATTACACCAGTCCCCCACAGTAGGGAGGCCAGGGCCGAGCTCATGCTTCCTTCAGGCATGAGAGCCAACTGACCTTCTTGTCACCTGACAGGGGGGAGTTTCCCTGTGTGATGGCCACATGTGATGGCCACACCAGCTGACACACAAAGTTGGTAAAACATGGTGGACACTTGTCTTTTTTGGTTTATTAATTTAGTTTATATTTATAATTTATATACTGTTTATTGCAAGTTTGATGATAAAGTTACTGACTGGAGGGTACGTCCATTAAGTTCTTGAAGTTTAGATTGCTGGCCATGGAAAGGCCTAGCTGCTTCACAGGTGCTTATAAGGAGCTGATTAGTAATTGGACTGCACCATGTCCCCTGTGCATAAGGGGAGGGGCAGGGATTTATTATAAGTTTGAATGTATTACTACACGTATGAAAATGTATTGGCATTTCAGTTGTATGTAATTTCTTTATTTAATATGAGTTAGTGCTGTAGTGGATTATGTTGTAGCTATTTGTAGTCTGTGTAAATGTTATTCTTTGTCTTCCCCTTTGTGTCAAGAGTGGTCTGATCACCCTCTATATATGTTTCCCTCATGTCTCCTTTGGTTAGTTCAGTCTTGATGTCAAGTTCAGTCCTGTGTATTGGTTTCATTTGTTTTGGGCCAGCATGAATGTCCTGTCTTATATTTATTGGAAAAAGAAAAGATAAAAAAGACCTTTTAAAGTAAACTACACACTTGTCCTGGTGTCTCTCTTGCCGACCAACTCTGGTCCCTTACACCCTGGTTGGACGTAGTGCGTGGAAGGAACACGTTATTCCAACCAGTTCCCTTCCCCTCCATCAGGCGCCCCGGCTGTCATGGGGGAGGCGGTATAGTGACCAGGATTACTACATGTTTTTGTGAGGGTATTAACTACCCTAGGAGACACGGGGAGAACATGCAAACTCCACACAGAGTAGGCCCTTTCGCCAACCCCACCTAGGGTATGGGCGCTGATGACGCGGAGGAGAAGACACGCCCCCAGCGCCCACAGCGTCCCCGGCGGGAATCGAACCCAGGACCTTCTAGCTGTGAGGCGACAGCGACTGCGCCACCATGCCTGCGAACTCATACTTTCAATTATATTTTTCTAAAATAGCCAAAAATATCCCCTTGAGATGAACCATCTCGTTTTCAAGGGGCTCCGCAGTTACATAATTCATAATAATACATATATTTAAGAAACAGAACAAAAACAAAACATACATAACAACATCAACCAAGGAGGGAAAACAAAACAAAACATACAACAATAACACAACAACAATACACAGAGCAAATACATGAATCATCGTGTTGTAGATCTGTTATACTGATAATTAGTGAAAACATGAACAGGTAGTCTACTGTGGGTAATTAAAGTAAATACATTTAAAAATGAACTGTAACCAGTGCTGCTGTCGTCTTACTGTGGGAGATGGCAAGTTAAGGTTTTCATACATGGTGCAATGATGAGTCATATATGGACAGCCAACAAATCTACATAAACGGTTGTATATTGTATTAAGTGGAAGAAGCTTATTTTTAGATGCAGTCTGATAGTACATCAGCATAATCCATAATAGGAAGAATGAGTTGAAGAGCAAGTTTTTTTCTGACTGTAAGTGTAAAACATTATGAGCTTGTAGATTGGCTATTTTCACTTTTTAAATTGATTTTGTAATTTTTTTAGGCCGTACCTCTCCCTAGTCCCTATAGGGGTGGTTGTGGTTATACTGGAAACAAAAGAAGACAAAAAAACTCCATGGGTTCTGGAAAGTTTCAGGTTATGGAAGGTTCTGGGTTACCCTCAGTGGTGGAAAGTAACTAAGTACATGTACTCAAGTACTGTACTTAAGTACACAAAAGTATTTTTACTTTTATCATTTTCAATTGCTATACTTTACTTCTCTTCATCTCAGAGGTAAATATGGTACGTTTTTCTCCATTACAATTATTTGACAATTTGAATTACTAGTTACCCACTTCAGCCCTATACATTTCAGCCATTTGAAAATAGCCGATCTACATCGCGACGCATTGTGAGCTTGTAAATCTGCTATTTTCAAAAGTTTTTTTTACATTTGAAAACTTGTGAAGTGGGACATTCTGCATAATGAGCACTACTTACTCAATTAAGTAGTGCTCATCAAGTACATTTTGAGTAAACTTTTGCTTGTAACAGAGTAATTCTACATTGCAGTATTGATACTTTTACTTAAGTAAACAATTTGGCTACTTTTTCCACCACTTAAAAAGAGCCATTTGGTCTGGTCTAGTCTGGCTTTCCAGGTTAGACATGAATAATGGTGTTGATTGAACTCTGTGAACTGTTGAAGTTGTGGTGGACCGTGCTGTGTGACACTAACCACAGATTAATACTTAAACAGGATTTCATTTAGAAGCTTATGTTACGTTTTCTTCCAAGTGGCCTACATGAACTGTTGTTACTGTACTCACACACTAGTGTGAAATAACGGCATATATATATAATGAATGCAAGTTATGCAACGTCAATTGACAGAGTAACAGTGACAATGACAGAGTACAGCAACTTGCAATGGGCCTGGTCAACAAGATACACTACACCACAAAGCCACCCATGTAGCTGTGAAACTATTTCAAAAACATCAATGACGTCCACAATCACAACACCAGAGGGAGCTCCACAAATCACGTTCAACACTGATTTTGCTCTTAACAGACCTTGTATTGCACTGTACTTCCCTGTGCTCGTCTTTGCAAAATGTTAATAAAGTATTCAATCAATCAATCAATCAATCAACCAATCAATTCAGCACCTATAAGGCTTAGTGCATAACTTGCAGTCCCTGGTTTCTAGAAGGTGCATAAGCGTGTGCTGTTCTGTTCCAGTTTATTTGTTCAAGCTTTTTAGCTTCAGTTGATGAAGCAGTATGCTGCTCCTGCTGCTGCTGCTGTGAAGTTTGGCTTCAGCTCCTAAAGCCCATGCATTAAGCCAGGCCTAGAAGCTATGGGAAACTGAACCAAACAGGAAACGGATTATGCTCACCTTCTGAAAACTCAACTTTTGAATTTCATGTTCTGGGGCTTGAGTGGTTCCAAAACCTTTTAGCTCGAGTCCCGAAAGAGAAATGTTATGTCTCCTCGGGCCGGGACCCAAGCTAGTGAAAATAGCACATCTACAAGCTCACAACGTGTCACATTCAATGCGACACGTTGTGAGCTTGTAGATCTGCTATTTTCACTTCTTAAACGTTTCTTCATGAAGTTTTGTAGATTTATTTGAAAATTCATGTCTTGAATTTTTTTTGAAATGTCTGTTTGATTTTTCTAAATCTTTTGAAATTGTATCAATGGAAATAAAAGTGTAGTAAACGTCCCACTGTTTGGGAAACAGTGCTATAGAGCACATCTTCCAATGTGCTTTCACTTTTGCCCATAGAGGGCGCCACAAATGCAAAAATGTTGCACTGCATGTCATAGAAATGCTGAAAACTGCAGATTGTTTTGTTGTTTTGTGTTCTAAATGTCAATACAGTAATGTATTGACATTAAAAATAAAATGTGCTTTTGTACTTTTTGAAAACTTTGTCCAACGGGGTTCAGTGGGTTCAGTGTCTTGGACAGTGGTGGACAAAGTACACACATTTTGAAAATGTAGACACTTACAACAAATCATAATGTACTTTTTCCCCTACTGAAAAATCGGAATATTTGTCTTGTAGTGGAGTATAAGTCGTATCCAATACAACTACTCTAGTAAAGTACATGTATTCAAGTACAGTACTTGAGTAAATGCACTTACTGGTTACTTTCCACCACTGGTCCTGGGTTACTGCTGCTGTCAAACATATGAATGAACCATTGACTGGACCACTGAAGCGTGTGTCAGCGGTTGCCTTGGACAACCCTCCTGTTGCTCGAAACAACCTCCCCTTCTCACTATGGGATGTAAACAGAGCCAAGATTGCGAAAGTGAAATACAAAACAGATAACGAGTATATCCCATTATTGTTTTATCAATTTTTTAGCCATTATGCCAATTCATTCCTATACATATTATGTGCAAACAGATAGACAATACAAGTATGTGACCTGAATACACAATCCACCTGTGCACATAGTAACACTTGGGTGATAAATGCTTAGGTCTATCCTCCATAATTCAACCTCAGTTACTTGGGGTAGTTTGTTTCCCAAATGACTTTTTTCCTTATCAATTACTCACCTCATGAAGCCTTGAACTGATGGAGATACTTATTTATTTGTTGTCTCATTCCTTATCCAATATTCCAGTATTTGATGAACTGATAGGAGGCCAAGCTTAAAAGAGCAAAACTATATTTAAAACATTCACTTATAAGGATACAAGAAGAGTGGGCACTAAGGAATAGTGGGCACCTTGATCTATCATCGGATAAAATTGGATCCAAAATGTAAAACAATATTAGAAAAATGGTCTGAAGTAATGTAACGTAGGCATGGTGTGAACATGATGTGAACATGCACGGTCCATCACAGACCTAAAATGATCCTTGTTTGTACTTGTTTATGCCCAAAATGACTGGATACACAGGTTTTGCAGCAATTTGTTGCAATATTAGAAATATTAATCCTTGATAGGCGAATGTTCAAGCATGTTCTAATCATGTATACTTTACATTACTTAATTTTATATCGCGGTGCCCCCTTTTCCTGTTACCATTTATAACCTCCTCCTCACTACAGTCCTCCTTGGATTACACTGTGAGAGTTGTTATGGAGTTTCATTTCTGACATAGTTTTGCATTGTCTTCTTATCTACTTCAATTCATCACATATTGGAAGATTGGATCAGGAATGCGAGCCAAAAACAAATATTAAAAAAATCCATGAATCCAAGGCTTCATGGGGTGATTAATTGACAGGGGAAACAAAGTAATTTTGGGGGTGAACTACCCCTTTACATTGTCCGTTTCTTTATTGTCTCATAGGCTCATAATTTGTGAACTTTGAATCATTTGTGCATTTAAGATTAGGCCTGTCACAATTATTACATAATCACCTAATCGCAATTATTTGATTTGATCACAAATTTGTTTTGCATATCGTCATAATCGTCATTATCATTTTCATGTCCTAAAAAAAATATATATATTTTCAAAACTAGTGGAAATAGCTGATCTACAAGCTCAAGTCACATCGTGACATGTTTTGAGCTGGTAGATCAGCTATTTCCACTATTCATGTTATTTTATAGTATAAAGTTCATAAATTATGTACGTTATTTGTCATAATATATGTGCACCTTTTTTCACGAAGCCTATAAGCCCAACAGAAATTAAAAATGTATTCATAGTGTAAGAGCCATTTGAGCCATTTTGTTACTAAATTGATGATGTCACCGCAGGGTTACAGGGTATTTAACCCTGTCTGTAATCAAGGGCAGGTGTTGCTGATGGGAGGCAAACAGTTTTTTGACTGTGTTTAGGAGAGCTGTTTGTTTAGCCACCGTACGATTAACTGTTTGTTTAACTGTATTTATTATTTGTATGCTGGAGGTTCAGAGAATAAAGCGTTTATTTATGAACTTTACAGACGGTTTGGAATTCAGTCTTTTTAGCACACAACAACCCTAGCTGTTGGCAACCAATAAGTGCCTAAAAGTAGCCTATAGGACTTTTGGACACTACACATAGTCTCCGCAGTCTTCAACGACAAACGCAATCAAATAGTTAATCGCAATTATTTGAGTGACAATTAATCGTACAATTGTATAATCGTGACAGCCCTATTTAAGGTCAGTGTTGTAAAGTAACTAAGTACATTTACTCAAGTACTGTGCCTAAGAACAATTTTTAGGTATTTTTTTTACTTACCAGTTTTCGGTACTTTTACTTCTACTCCACTACTGTATTATCTCAGAGGCAAATATTGTACTTTTACCCCACTACAATTATTTGAAAACTTTAGTTTCTTTGTAGATTTTTATTATTATTACAAAACATACAATAACCACTTCAGCCTTATATATATATATATATATATATATATATATATATATATATACACACACACACACACACACATTTTGGCCATTTGAAAATAGCCGATCTACAAACTCACATTGCGTTGCGACGCGACGCATTGTGAGCTTGTTATTGCTATTTTCAAAAGATTGTTATACATTTGAAAACTTGTGAAATGGGACATTCTGCATAATGAGTACTTTCTACTTTTGGTACTTTATGTCAATTTGATACCAATACTTTTGTACTTTGTAAGTACATATTGACTTTTTCTTGTAACAGAGTATTTCTATAATGCAGTATTGCTACTTTTACTTAATTAAACAAATGTAGTACTTTTACCACCACTAAAGATTACAAAGCACACAGGCCTAATTCTACAGTTTAATTCCCTGATAAATGATTGACACATTATGCAAAGCAGGGGGCGCTATTATTCCAGTAATCCTACCACTGTCCTACACATAGTGGGCGGATCTAGTTTCCATCCCACACTCTTACAATCCAGAGTGTTTATTTAACAACCAAGAGATCAGTGTTGCCATGTCCGCTTATTATAAGCGACTTTGGGCTTCTTTTTCTGCAAAGTCGCTTGTAATTATTAGTTGCGGGTTGTGTTTTTTTGGACTTCTTTCTCAAGTGTAGTTGTTTATTTGGACTTCTTTCTCAAGTGTAGTTGTTTATTTGGACTTCTTTCTCAAGTGTAGTTGTTTATTTGGACTTCTTAAGTGTAGTTGTTTATTTGGACTTCTAAAGTGTAGTTGTTTATTTAGACTTCTAAAGTGTAATGTTTATTTGGACTTCTTTCTAAAGTGTAGTTGTTTATTTGGACTTCTTTCTCAAGTGTAGTTGTTTATTTGGACTTTAAAGTGTAGTTGTTTATTTTTCTAAAGTGTAGTTGTTTATTTGGACTTCTTTCTAAAGTGTAGTTGTTTATTTGGACTTGTTTCCTAATGTTGTTTAAACCAAAAATGTTCATGTCAAGGAAATCCCACAAATTAATGTTAGTCCACAGACCCCCTATCTAAAAAAGAAAATGTGCCAGGGACCCCCGTACCAGATTTGTGTTGTTAAAATGTTTCAGAAATATACATAATTTGTCACTTAAAAATAATAAGATAATAATAACACATTTTAATAGGTTTAAACTTAAAGTGCTCATGTGGCCTATATGGTTCCCATACTGTTTAGCAACTTTAGCTCAAGACCCAAAAGTGAAATTAGACGTTTGCCCAGGACCCAATATAGTAAATCTACAAACACACAATGAGTTGCTTCGCCCCGTGTTGCGAGCTTGTGGATCTGTAGCCCTAGAATGTCTGTGATCTTACATACATTTCAAGTATGATTCATTACCCCGCAGCAATCACAAGCACCTGTCAATTGTGTGTCCCAAACATTTGTGCGTCCTAAAGGAAGTTACGTATATTCAGTGCTGCAATCATTCCTGGCCCCTCGCGTCGTACAGAAAGACGTCCGTGTGCAGCTCGTGAAAAAGTGGAGATATTTGACTAAACACACGTTTTCTGGCAGAACTTTCACATGGATATGAAACTAGAGGACAAAATATGACTAGACGTCTTAGGAATTAATTATTGGGTGAGTACAGACGGAGTTTAGAGCACTTTTATGTCCGCGCAGATCGGCACTACACAGTGGGGGACCGAGAGAGATCTATGACTGTGTATTTGGAATACTTGAAATGTATGTAAGATCACAGACATTCTAGGGCTAGTGGATCTGCTATTTTCACTACTACTTTTTTAATTTTTTTATACTTTTGAAAAATGTTGGAATAACTTTTAATTCATGAAAAGTTGTGACTTTTATTGTTTAATATTTTTAAAATCTTTTGAAATAATACTATTTTTTTTAATGTAGGAAACGAAAACAATGGGATATTTATTCGCAACCCATACAAATTGCTCCGCAACCAAAACAAGCCCAAAAGAAGCGACAATAGGCCATGTGGGCATGGCCTATTGTCGCTTCTTTTGGGCTTGTTTTCCTAGACCTGGTTGCTTGTTTCTGTCGCAACATCTGGCAACACTGGTTAAATCAACACCCTGGAGTCCAGAGTGTGTGACAAAGGTAACAGGTTGCAGCTCATAGTGTCTCATCATAATGAACCATGGACTTTACAGTATGTTCGGCGTGTCTTTTGATCATGGATTTATCATACAGATCCGTTTAGATCACGTTTAGAAGGGATCAAGTCTCAGAGACAACAAGAGGAATTTGCAGTTTGATCAAAAAGAAAAGAGGTATGTTTGTTTGTTTCGGACTTTTGAGGAAATGGATCACAAGACGGTCATCTGTCACGACCGTCATGGATGAACTTCAACCTGGTGTTTGCACTTTCTCCATTTTTGGTCCGTACATCTACGTAAACGTTCAGATTTCAGATATAAAGTGCTTACCTCATGGCCACGGATGTTACAATTATGTCCGGGCCCTCAGAAGTACCCGTACCTTCCATATTATTCAATAAAAAGCATTTTAATCTGATTGATGGCCATTTTCTCAGTTTTTTTCTCCATAGACTTTCAACTACGCGACCCTACCTGTTGGGAGATGAATTGCACTCTGATACATTATAACTATGAAAAAATGGCCACCAATTGGATTACAATGCTTTTTATTGAACAATACGGAATATACGGGTGCTTCTGAGAGCCCGTACATAATTGTAACGTCAGTGGCCATGGGTTAAGCACTTTATATTTGAAATCTGAACGTTTATGTAGATGTACGGGCCAAAAAGGGAGAAAGTGCTAACACCAGGTTGAAGTTCATCCATGACTGAAGGAAATCCAAACTATTATCATCCTAACCTGCGTGATCGGAGATGATTTGCAGCTACCTGTTAGTATAAACCTCGTATTTATGTTGCCTTATAAATAAGATGTTACACCCGGGTGTGGGTCTGATTATTACTGTGTTTATTATCAGTTTTCTCATGATTTTGCGACTAGCGAGAGTTTGAGGTGTTGCGCCGGAACTGGTGACCTGTCGAATTCTGTGACCGTCCTTGGTTTGTTTCAGGCGAAAAAAGGCGAATCGTTTCCCCACATTACTGTCACCAGATCGTCTCATGTTTACAGTTGATTTGCCTGCCCGTCCTCTCACGTGCATGTGACAGTATGCACGGCTCTGGGTGACGGGTCACAGACTCCGATGGGTCACCAAGTAGGCTGTGACAGTCTTAGGTTGGGTTAGCCCGCAGGAGCTAACGATAGGAGTTATTATAAAGTTGTTGTACTGTGCGATCAGATCAGATGTGCATCTTTATGGACTGTGGATGGAATGAATGAATGGATACAGACGCATCTCGGCTTTTATTCTCTACTAGAATCAAACTTAAAAGTCTCTTCAAACTGTAGCTCTGCAAACTGCTGCTGCTCGGCAAGTTGATTTATTGATTTCCCCACATCCATCTGACAGACAGTGCATGCATTCCAGGTAGTTTAGTGGTCTATCTTACACCCTGTGCTTTAATACTCAGGGACGCTGGAAGTCATTTATGCCAGGGGGGGCTGGGCTTGGCGGGGGACTCCGCACGCGTGCGCGATTTTTTTTCACATGTGTCCCGCGATTTCTTTCACATTTTTCACCTTTTTTCACCTTTTTCAACAAATATTTTATTCCCCAAAGTTAAATACATCATTGTTTTAATATATAAGTGTGTATATAGACTTTTAAAATGATATATATTTGTTTAATTAAAAAAAAAAAAAAAAAATCCAATTTGTTTTCTTTCTCTTCCCCACCACCAGGGGTGCTGCAGCACCCTCAGCACCCCACTTCCCGCGTCCCTGTTAATACTCACGGGTTATGTTCCTTTTTAACAGTTATTATAAGTTTCACTTATATCACTGTTAAACAGAAACGATTTCTTTAATAACTTGTAATAATACTGCAAGTTTGATTGATTGATTGAAATTTTTATTAGGCAAAAGAATGTAAAACAACACAGTCTAAAAGGTCCGGCCAAAAAAGTCCTTGCGGACTTGTTTCCGTTGGGGTCCTTGAGTTAATTTCATAGACATATATAGTTAGTATAGCTAGTATAGTATAGCTATGGGTCTCATATAGGGCGCGTTCGAAAATTACGCACCGGAGCACACTCGCCTATTAGTTTGTATTGGCCAGTGCGCTCAGTGCTGTATTTTCGAACGCACCCATAGTTAGTATAGCTTAAAAGCTTGAGAATAGCAGAAATAACCAATATACAAGCTTACACGTTGTAAGCTTGTACATCAGCTATTTCCGCTATTTAAAAAAAAAAGTATAACATGATTAAATCAGTCATTCCTTTTTATACTTAAAGGGATATTTCACTTTCAAAAAAACCTTTGGTCATTTTATCGTCTACTCAGGCTTTTGTGAGCCCCCCAGACCGTTTTTACGTTGCTTGATTCAGTATTTAGATATTTGATATTCAATTTATCAGACACGCCCCCTTCCTATACAAACCCATTATAACTTCAAACTCCATTTTTAACATGTTAGATTTATTGAAAACACCCGTCCTTGGTTCTGGTGACTCACCCTGACCTCCTAATACGTGAGGGGGCCGTGTTTTTTCGATTACTTTTTTCATTTATTTAATTTAATTTTTTTATTGTATTTAAAGGTAGGGTAAGTGATATTTTTTGGTTAAAACAAAAAGTATTTTTTTTAAAGGTTAAAATACTATATTCTGATAGTAATCATTGCTATAGAGTGTTTGTTCAGTAACAGGAGTCTCCCCGTCTCTCCAGCTCTTTAATAAACAGAAAATACATTTTTCGGTAGGTGTCAAAATCTCAGCCAATCAGGAGAAAGTACCCATTTTTAAGCTTAATTTGTATAGTTTTCAGTTCCAATTTTGCATGCTCATTTCTTAGTGTCATCACTTCCAATTTCACTTGTTTAATCTGTATCCTGATTGAGTTCTCTGTCCTGGTTGGATAAAATTGGAAATGAAACTACAAAAAAAAAAAAGAAAACTACAAAATACATTTTCTGTTTTATAAAGAGCTGGAGAGACATGGAGACTCTTTATATGGACAGGACACTCTATAGTAACGAGCACTATCAGAACATAGACCCATTTTGCAATTATTTGAAACTTTGCAAATCACTTACACTACCTTTAATTTTTTCATTTTCCAAAAGAAATATTAAAAATAAATTTAAAAAGTTATCGAAAAAACATGGCCCCCTCACGCATTAGGAGGGCAGGGTGAGTCACCAGAACCAAGGACGGGTGTTTTTGATGAATCTAACATGTTAAAAATTGAGTTTGAAGTTATAATGGGTTTGTATAGGAAGGGGGCGTGTCTGATTAAATGAATATCAAATATCTAAATACTGAATCAAGCAACTTAAAAACGGTCTGGGGGGCTCACAAAAGCGTGTGTAGACGATAAAATGACCCAAAGTTTTTTTTAAAGTGAAATATCCCTTTAAGTTATTTGTCATATCTTACCTGTGCAACTTTGGTTTACGAAGCCTAAAAGGCAAACATAAATCATATTTGTATTCATTATGTTCCAATGTTCAATGCCAAAAAGAAAATATGATTAAATCGTTACTCACAATTATTTGTATGACAATTAATCGTCAAGTTAAACGTTTTAATCGTGACAGCCCTTCGTGTGTGTGCATGACAGATTCAAAGCAACATAGCATTCATGTTCTGAGGGGGACATTTGCCAAAAATAGCTGTATACAGTAACTGTGAGGTTGTAGATCTGCTATTTTTGGTAAATGGAAAAGAAGTACAGAGCCAACTCAGGTTCAGTTTACTAAGTATAGGCTAGAGAGGGTTTTAAGTGTGTGAATGTGAGATAGGGCAGGGCAGCTTTTATGTACTGTAGGTATGGTGCTAGTTGTGTGGTATTTGGTGACACTGACGTCCCTCTTTGTTATGCCAATGTGCTGCCAAGAAGAAGCTGTGTGTGTGTGGGTGAAAGAGCAGCAGTATCTAGTTCACCCATGGAGTGGTGGGGGAGATAGGCAGTGTCTCATTTAAGTGAATGGGCTCTATTGGGCCTCTCTTCCTTACTTCCTTCACAGTGTTACCAATGATACTAATGAAGGGCTCTGTTCCATTCTGGTCAAACAAAGTCTGATATTGTGCATGCTGGCTCACTGGAAACACTCTGCTACAACAGTGGGTCTCAAAGTGTGGTCCAGGGACCCTCAGTATGTATTAATACAGGGCTCTGATCTTTCGCAGACTCAAACGGCCCACATACTTCTGACTCCACTTCAGTGGCATGCAAGGCTGTATAGCTCCATTACCACCTGGTACTACAGCTCTTCCACTTTTAACCTTTTAATACCGGGAAAGCATTATTTGTGTCATTTTAAGATTTCTTTGGCTATTCAAAAATAGATTTTAATTTTTTTTCTTAATTTCTTGATTTCTTGACAAGGCCTGGTCAATGAGGATAGGGCCATATACATGTGTATATATATATATTTTTTTTTTAAAAACAAGCATTTGTGACTTTGCTTCTGGGGATTTTACAAATCTCTTCTAAATCCTTCTAAAACATCTTTTAGAAAAAACATAAATTTTTCATGTCAGGGACCCCCAAAATTATATGTATTTGGCCACTGACGGCCATGTCAAAATATTTTGTAATGGGGACCCCCAGAAGCAAAGCTTTGAGTAAAAAAAAAAACCTTTAAAAATGTATGTTCAAATATTTGCACAACATTTTCACGTTTTTTCAAAAATAGCAGATCTACAAGCTCATAGTGCGGCACTCGGTGCCGCGCTATGAGCTTGTATATCTGCTATTTTTGAATAGCCAAATAAATCCTAAAATGACACAGATGCGTTCCTGGATAGAACGCATTAAAGGGTTAACTTCAATAACATTGGACATAAACCACATAGACAAACCGCTCAAAGGGAATGAAACCCCAGGCTGATTTTGCAGTGTGTTTTCCACTTCAGGTTAACACGGCTACAACAAACAAATTAATAATGAGCATGTTGGATTTTCATAGGTGTGTCTATAGCCAAGGGCCAATGTGCAAGCATGATGGACCGTACTGACACACCTAACACACCCATTATTAATTTGAAATCTGTGTTGCTTATGTCACTGTGTACTATAAGGTCAGTGTTATGTTTTTACCCAGCAGGTCTATAACTCCAATTTAAATGTTTTTAATTGGAAATGTCTTTTTTTTAAAAGGAATCCTGTAGATCTCAGGATCCACAGCTGAGTGGGTCTGTTAAATCACTGGTTCTCAAACGTTTTAAAGTACCCCCATGAGTGTACACATCTGTAAGGGTCCATAGAGTCCACAGAGTTATAGACCTGTAAGTGTCCATTTAAATATAATATTATAATTAGACCTATTTGATCCTGTGTCGGGAAAAAAAAAAATTCCCGACACAGAATTTTTTTCACCCAGCTGATTGCTGGCCAAGTGGTCAGACTTGAGTGCAGAACCCAGAGGTTGCATTGAAGCGCATTAGACATGCTGGCCATTCATAGGTAGGTACTGCAGCTTAAAACGGCCTGGGGCCGCTGTCACGAACGAGCGAAAGCGGTTTCGACCAATGGGCTCGACTCAAGAGCTTGCACACTGGGTTGCGCATGGAGGTGACGCAAAACGTGTCACAGAAGCCCCAAATAGGCCACGCCCATCGCATTTCCCAACCCGGAAGAAGGGGTGATTTCGGCCCATGCGCTGTTGGGAGGGGATTTCCGGTGTCCTCTCTATTATTTTGAAGTCTATGGTTCAGTGTCTTGCTCAGCGACACCTCGACACATTGCTGGGGCCAGGAATGTGGAACCCCCTCAAGAAGCCCATATGGTCCCTGGACCCCAGTTTGAGAGCCTAAATTATCATTATAAACTGTCATTTAAAAAGAAATTTTGATTTAACCACTTTTCAACCTGGCCTGCCTATGTTGGGCATGTCATTATAGGCAACATTATTCCACAATGTCCAAACTTTTTCAAAATGTTTACCAAAAAAAAGCTAATATCAGATCTGAAAGCTTAACACATCACATCATCGCACAGCTTAGTTCTAGACATAAATCTATAACCTTTGCTCTATATGGACAATGGCTGGTTGATATAATATTTGCCTCGCTGCTGGCCAGGAATAGCTGTTTGTGTGCATTGCTGTGCAGTGTAGCGGTGCTGCACTGTATGTCATTTGTTAAAGGCATGCTTCAAGGACAAACATTGCGAAAGGTGAAGGCAGTTCTGTGTTTACAATGTGCCCATTAATCAGAGTACAAAGCAAACTGAAGAAGAAACCACTCTCACTCCACGTCATGTAGATCTGTAAATGGTAAATGATGACTTTATATAGCACCTTTATCCAAAGTGCTTTAAATTACAATGTGCAATACATTCACCTATTCACACCCATTCACACAGACATTCACACACCGATGGTGGAGGAAACCATGCAAGGCACCATCAGTGTTGCCATGTCTGCTTATTATAAGCGTCATTAGCCATCTTTCTGTAAAGTTGCTTGTAAATTATTGGTAGTTGCGGATTGCGTTTTCTTTTTGGGCTTGTTTGTAAAGTGTAGTTGCTTATTTGGGCTTGCTTCCTAATGTTGTTTAAACCGGTGGTTCTCAAACATTTTCACGTCATGGACCCCCAAATTAATTATTAATTATTAGTATTTGTCCATGGACCCCCATCTAAACATATTTGAAATTGCCACGGCCCCCCGTACCAGGTTTGTGTTGTTAAAATGTTTCAAAAAATATTAAAAATGTTTTGCTTCTTTTCAAGATTTGTTTGAAAATAGAAGATCTACAAGCTCACAGTTGTGAGCTTGTACATCGGCTATCTTCAAATAGCCAATGCATATACAGTAGGTTTTAAGTGCTCATGTGGCCTATAGTCGCTTCTTTTGGGCTTGTTTTCATAGACCTGGTTGCTTATTTCTCTCGCAGAATCTGGTAACACCGGGCACCATCCTGCTCATCTGCAGCAGTTATGGGTTCAGTGTCTTGCTCAAGAACACTTAGACACTGACACAGGTGGAGCCGGGGATCGAACCCGGGAACCCAAGCGGTTCCCATGCGGCCGCTGAGCCGCAGTAGAACGAACGATGCCAGTGATGGAAGTACTAAGATATTCTACTAAAAGACCCTATAAAGTAATAAGATGACCTCTCAGTTTGTAGCGCCACCAAATAACCTCAATTACATGTTACAATTTAGGTATTTAGCTCCAGAACGACTAGGGCTGTCACGAGTACAAATTTAAGTTGACGATTAATTGTTACTGAAATTGCAATTGCAACCATTTAATTGTGTTTGGTATTGAACATTGGGACATATGAATACAAATACAATTTCTGTTTTTCTTTTAGGCTTCGTAATCAAAAATTGCACAGGGCAGATATGACAAATAACTTAAATTTTGCACACAAAAAAAGACATTTAATAATAATTTATTTAAATAATAGGCTATTCGTAACGCATTGTATGCTTGTACATCTGCTATTTCTGCTTTTTTTTAATATTTGAAACTGAACATTTTTCAACATGGAGACGATTATGACTTATCTCAAATAATTGTGATTTAGATGATTTATTATGTAATAATTGGGACAGGCCTAAGAACGACTTACAATAAACAAGGTAAACGCACGCATAGAATGCAGAGAGACAATGTAGTCTCTCAAGAAACTAGGATCCCAGGTAAACCTAGCATGATCTGTCTAAAACGATATATACTATCGAAATAACAATCTGTAGTTGAAACTATAGGGCAGCAGGTAAACGATGAACCTTGCATCAGTCTAAAGTAAACAATATACTATCAAAATAATAATCTGTACATTGAAACGATAGGATACCAGGTGAACAATGAACCTATAGCATCTGTTTAAGTAACATCCTATCTAAATTACATTCTCAACATTACTCAATTGTTTGTCTCTTTTTCTATGTGTTATAAACCACCCAGCCACATTTCTTTGATACAAAAATAAATATATAACAAATAAAATACTGGCGTACATGAATAATGATAACTTAATGAATTAAATGGCACGAGGTTCTTGTGTATTCTGCTTAAGGTCAAGCACTACTTGAGTGTAAGTGCGTGATCTCGTAAAACGTGCACAGGGTTGCTGTGTGTGCATGCATGTGCACACACACACGTTTATGGGCATGCATAGGTGTGTCTCTGTGTGTTCATGTACATGTGTGCGCATGCACAGTAACCTCCTGGTGTTAATTTGACTGAGAGTGACAAAGAGAGTGAAACGTACACAGTCGGTGATAATGTCTATAACTCTCTCTCAGAGAGAGAGAGAGAGAGCGAGAGAGAGAAACTGACTCAGTTTTATCACCAAACACTCACTGATACGAGAGAAGCGATGTCATTCCTCTCTTTCTTTCTCTGTGTCTGTCTCTCTCTGCCCCCCCCCTCCCCCCGTATGTCTGTCTGTTTCTCTGTCTCTGTCTCGGTCTCTCTGTCTCAGGGTCAGGGTGACATATTGTTGTTCACATCTAGTCCTGTAACAATACAATGTTGTGCTCCAGTGCTGTTGACCCATTTTAGACTGGGTCAACAGTTCAGTTCACATTCCACAGCCAGGCAGATCATCATTCTGCTACTACACCATTATAAATAATGTAGATGGAATGGAACTAAATCATGTCTAATAATCTACACTGACAAGCTGAACAGAATGATCATAGAGACCTGTCTAACACATCCCATGTCTATAATGCATCATAATCACATTAGAACATTGTCTAATTATAGTTAGATTCAAACGTTTGTGAGGAACCAGTATTTCTGGTATATGTGGTGTTGCAAGGCGGGATATAATTATGGATAATCTGACTGATTACTAATTATAAAGAGGTGAGCCTACCTGAGGTATTGCCAGCTAGCCTACCAGCTATTCATAATCACAATCTCCTCATCTTTGTTAATAACGAAACGTTCCTAGGGTGAGTGAGACGGCTGGCAATGCTTCGTTCATAAAACCGTACTGAAAGTGATCCAAATGATATTGCTTACAACTCTTGTTGTCCTTATACGTAGTTGTGGTATGGACGCTGCCTTCCATTTCAGTTAGAACGAGTCCTTGAGAATTTATAGAATTTTTTGTTGTTTTGTTTATTGTTTATTACGGATCCCCATTAGTCCTCACCACAGAGAAGACTACTCTTCCTGGGGTCTAAACATTCACACTTCACAATACAATTAAAACATAATACAATTCTACCATTGCATACTTAAAACAAAACAAATGATCTTCATAAATTCTATAAATTATTACATAGTATATTACTTTTTAGTTTGCAAATCAAGAAATTACAAAAAAATAATAAAAAATAGTATATACAATTAATCATAGTTCAAACTGTCGTAAATTGGCCATGATCAGGCGGAATCAACACCATTCCCAAGTGCAAGAATATACAAGAATCCAGTTCGAAAGACGGTTTTGTCCGTAGAAATGTATTTACTCCCACAGACGTTGACACCTGTATTGCCAATCCACAGAGTGTACTTAAATCACAACTACATTGTATTTTATACAGAAAGACATTTCACATAGGACCACCTCCTTGTCCTCCTCCTTGACCACTCATAAACAAACCCTCCAGAAACAACAGGCCCCTTGGACAGCCCCTTCTCAGTCACCCAATCTGTCTTGGTTTCAACACAGAACATTTATCTATCAACCTGCACTTTTACACAAGCTCATAATATGAAATCCTTGTTTAACATGTTATTAGCTTCAATATAAGACCACAAATATATGTATTCAACATTTTATGAATGATTTAGACAAAAAGAGATAACTTAACTAACATTACATTATTCTTAGATATAAGAGCAGCTGGTTGAATCAGCTGTCTCTGTCTGTTGTGACTCTGGGCCCTATTTACCTTTCATCCTAAAGCAGTAGTCACAGCTTCACACCTGTTCAGAGCAAAAGGTCTCGCAGCACTATTTTCTTACCATATAAGGTCTCACAGTCTATTTCTCAATTTAGAATGCTATTCCCACACTGTTATTAACCCTTAATAAATGATATAGTCCTGGATATACCATAAAACATTAAACAACTGTTTGACTAATCACGGCTTCCTTCAATTTCTTTTTGAAGCTTGATCCAATGTGTTCCTGCTCTATTGCCGTTCTCTTAAGTGCATTATTTCTTGGTATTAAAGCCGGAGTAAAGTGACCACCCATGGCCTGTCTTGTGGCATAGCCATGTCTAGTAATGGTGGGTTGTATCTGTAACAACAAATATGAAGGTTTACCAGTAGGCCTATGAGAGATGTTAAATAAAAATGTCACAAGGCTACAAGCCAACCTTTGATCCACTCTCATCCAAGACAGTGCAGCATGCATCCACCCTGTTCTGAGTGAGCTGAATTTTGTCCAAATCCTTGTTTGAAGCACTGGACCAAACCGTTGGGCAATAATCAAGACTGGACAAAACTAGTGATTGTAATAAAAGTTTTAACTGTTGAACCAGTCAACAGATGTACTCCTCTTCTTATCATTGAAATGTTACTGTCCTTCGGGGGTTCCAGGGGGTCCCCAGAAAATAATTGTAAATACAGTATTATCAAAATCAGTTCAACCACTTTAACCCTATAGCCTTTACATCGGCTATTTGAAAATAGTGGATGTACAAGCTCACAGCGTGTCCCGATGCCATGCGTTCTGAGCTTGTAGATCGGCTGAAAAAAAAAATTACATTCACACCATGATGAGTTGAATACTTTTTTTTCATTTTTTTTCCACGATTTTTTTATACCAATTGTTTCACCCAGCGAGCGCCAAGGTGCGTGCGTAATTCATGCGTGAGGCGATTTAGCCCGGACGTAGTTTAAAATGTAAATTTTCTCCTTCTATGGTTATATTTTGGAAAGGTAAACACTGCAAGCCGAAATGATAGGCTTTGGTTCACACTGTGAGTTGTTGTTTTGGTTTAGTTTAACCAGACTTTTTTAATAAAGTTCTGCTGCTGTTAATCGTGGCCTCAATTTGATAGGCTATGCACAGCTACCATATTGGAAAGAAATTGGGCCTCCTCCTTACTACCTCTGTTCCACTCTGGTCAAACAGAGTCAGAATGCTGATATTGAGCATGTTTGTTCACTGGAAACACTCTGCTACACCAGTGGGTCTCAAAGTGTAGTCCCAAGTGTGGTCCTCATGGTTCCTTGAGGGGGCTCCATATGGCCCCTTACGGGTGTGTAACTCTGAGAGTGTGCAAATGGAACCATTTGTACACTGTCAGAGTTATGGGGGTTCTTGAAATAAAAATAAATACAAAAGTTTGGTAACACTTTACTTAAAGGTCGGGTCTATAATGCGTTATAACCACACTTATAATGCATTATAATGCACTTATAAGGCATTATAACACTTGTTATAAATGTTTATAATTATACGTGACAACTTATAACAAGGTTTATGAAGCATTATAACTTATATTATAATATAATTTATAAGTGCCAGTCATAATGCATTATAAACTCAGTGGAACAGCACATTATAACTACCAGGTAGCACTTTACTTAGAGGTTGGTCTATAATGCATTATAATACACTTAGAATGCTTCATAACACTCGTTATAAATGTTTAAGTATGCATAACAACTTATAACAAAGACACTTTATAAATAACTAAGTTATGGTAGTTATAATGTGCTGTTCCATTGAGCATAATAAAGCATTATGACCAGCACTTAAAATATGTTATAAACAAAGTTGTTATGCATAATTATAAGCATTTATAATGAGTGCTATAATGCCTTATTTATAAGCACATTATAATGTATTATAAACCCAACCTTTTAAGTAAAGTGTTACCAAAAGGGTGAGGACCACTGTGCTACACTAAATGGAACAGAGCCTTCATTAGTATCATTGTCATTGGCAACACCTGTGAAGGACGTAAGAAAGAGGCCCGATTTCTTTCCAATATGGCTGCTCTGCATAGAGCCTATTAAATTCATCAAGCGTTTTCTTATTCTTTTTGGATTATTCATTCACCATAAAGGAATGTTAGACAAACAACCATTGTCCTTGTATTCAAGACATCACGGGGAGAGTAAACACTATAAATAAAGTGTTTGAACGAATGTGTAGTGTGTGTGTGTGTGTGTGTGTTGGGTGTCGTGGTGTAATGAGAGCTCAGCATGGGACAGCTTTAGTTTGTTGAGCTCTGTGTGTGTGTGTGTGTGTGTGTGCGTGCGTGTCAGTCACTGGGGGTGGGGAGGCAGGCTGTGTAATATGGGTCAGTTTTGTTTCTATTTAGTGTGTCTTCAATGATGCTTTTGTTCAGCAGTGGAGCTCAAATGTTCTCATGTCAAGGACCCTCACATTGATGTGTATTGGGTCGTGGACCCCCCTCCTGAAAGGATTTGGTGTGAGGGTCCCACATAGAAGAAGATTTTAGTTGTAACTGTTTACCTTCAAACCTATGATGTGAATAGTCATTCTTATCCATTCTGTTATTGGACGGACTTCTAGCTGCTGAAAGTATAGTCAAATTAAACACTTAGTTTCAACCTGGTGTTAGGGCTGTCAAGATTATTAACGTTACGTTTAGTTGACAAATTGTGTTTTTTAGCATTTAATATATATATAAAAAAATACATTTCTGTTTGGTATTTAGGCTTTGTTAAAAAAAAGTTGCACAGGGATATGACGGATAACTTAGCCAATTTAGACCTGAGGACGATTCTAAAAACGTCTTCTAAATCCTGAAGTTTTCTGAAAAACTTCAAATATTTATAAAAAATTACAACAAATGTATGTTACTTTGTACACAGCAACAACAACCCCAAATAGGGGTTCCCGCCCGAAATGGGTTAAATATACAAAGACATTATTGATATAATACAAATGTTATACTTAATTTTTATAATTGAAATAGCCGATCTACAAGCTCACAACACATCACTCCAAGACTCCCTGTAGGGTACCCCACTTTGAGAACCAGTATTGTAGAGCAGTGGTTCTCAAAAGGGGGTCCCCAGCTAAGCTAGTCAATACAGCTGAGCATAAAAATCAGCGTAGCCACTTTAACCTTGCATAAGCTATTTGAAAATATAAGATAAATGGTAAATGAATGGTGCATTTATATAGCGCTTTTATCCAAAGCGTTTTACATAGATTGTGCATTACATTTACCCATTCACACACACATTCATACATACACCGATGGCGGAGGAAACCATGCAAGGCACCAACCTGCTCATCGGGAGCAATTAGGGGTTCAGCGTCTTGCACAAGGACACTTCGACACTAACTATTCTGGAGGAGCCCGGGATCGAACTGGGAACCTCACGTCTTCCATCCGGCTGCTCTACCGGCCACTCTACCCACTCTACCCCTGAGCCACTGCCGCCCCCAGATCTACAAGCTCACAAGCTGAGACCAGAAATGTTGGTGTCTCCCCAGGACCCAAATGTACAAAAATCCATAATGAATTAACCGCTTAAGCCCTATTTAATAGTGTAAATTGCCGATGTGAGCCTGTAGATCGGCAATTGTCACTATTTCTTAAATGTTTTGTACATTTATGAAGTTCTTTGGAAAAATGATTGACACTTTTATGTATTCAAATTATTTATTTATTACATTTAAGTATTTACTGTGTGTGTGTGTGTGTGTGTGTGTGTGTGTGTGTGTGTTTGTTGTAGATCAGCAGAGGGTGGGGACAACAGGAAGTAGAGATGCCAGGTGTTTGTTTATGGAGGTCAGGGTTGTGTTTATAGTCCAGACTCACAGTGAAACTCCACTATCTGTACACAGTAATCATTGATGGAGGCTCAGCACTGAGGTGGAGGCCTGGCTGGTGTAGCTAGCTGTCGCCATCATGGCATTTCCTTGATGATTCATTGTCTCACAAATACTTCGTTGTGTTTTTGCTATTGAACATTGGAATGTACAAATAAAATACAAACTATTGTCTGTTCTGTATTAGCTTTGCTATTTCCGCTATTAATTTTTAAAATATATATGTCGGTGATATATTCATATGTTAAAGTTATTTGTCATATCTGCCCTTTGATATTCTTTTTTACAAAGCCTTTTTAATTTATTTATAACATATGTTCCAATGTTCAATGTCAAAAACACAATTAAATCGTTAATCACAATCATTTGTGTGACAATTAATCCTCAAGTAAAATTCCATCGTGACATCCCTATCAATTCAATTCAATTCAAAGGAGCTTTATTGGCATGAGAAAACAAATGTTTGCATTGGCAAAGCAAGTGTGAATAAAAACAATGTAAGAAAGAAATGGGGAAGTATATACAGTTGGAGGCAGGGGCGGAGCGTCCGGGGAGGCCAGGGAGGCGGCCGCCTCCCGGCCCTCGCGGGCCCGTGCCGTCAGATAATAAATCGGTAAAATCAGTCAAAAATAAGAATTAAACAACATAACCCTAACCTAAGCCTACCCTAACCCTAAAACCGAAATAAAGTGACAAAAAGCCCCCCAAAAAGTGACCGAAACCGCCGCAAACCCGCAAAATTTTTCGCGCGGGTGCGTGGGTGCGCAGGGGGGGCCTGATCACTGTGCTGTGCCTCCCGGCCCGGCTTTGATTTGTTCCGCCACTGGTTGGAGGGGGTACAGCATTGTGTTAAACAGTGCTATGTCACGTTGGAACGTTATATACATGAGAGAGAGAGAGATATATATATATATATGTATGTATGTATATATGTATGTATATATGTATGTATATATGTATGTATATATGTATATATATATATTTGTGTGTATATATGTATATATATATATATTTGTGTATATATATGTATATATATATATTTGTGTATATATATATATATATATATATATATATATATATATATATATATATATATATATATTTGTATATATGTGTATGTAGAAGCCATTTCACTGTTTTTGTTTATTATCATTATTGTAGTTGTTATTTTAGCATGTTTAGTTTTATTAGTTGATTGATTAATTGGTATAGATTTGTGGGCACCAAGGGCACGCCTCTAGGGCATATCAGGAGACAAGTGATTGTGAGACAGGATGCACCTGAGGGACAAATGGTTTTTACCAGCACACACAGCAGCACACACAGCAGCACACAGAACAATGCCATGACAGAGAAATGTTTTGTATCATGTTTTGGAGTAAAAGCAACACAAAAACTACAACTCAAACCTGTGGAAAATGTGTTATTTCGCCTGCGTAGAGCCACCACATAGGTGCATCAGTGGGTTTTGATGAGCAATTGGGAGCCAACAAAATAGCCATTACAGTGTATGTTATAAAGCTTTTTTGAGACAAATAGCAGCAATCTTTTGCAGTCATATCACTATGGGACAATTAGCAGCATTTTGTAAACTATTAACTATTTAAATGGTATACAAAAAAGCCTCAGATTTAAAATGTATTTTAAAGGTAGCAGCTCCGTTTATATGTACAGTAGGTCTATGTCAGAGGTCCAACAGTTCACAGATCTTGCTGCTGTGTTCGCATATTGTAGTTCTCCCAGTAGATGTTTTTTGTCTGCCATTTTCAAACATTTTAATACTTTAACTTTTGCTAATTTAAGTACGTTTTGATGCCATTACTTTTGTACTTTTACTCAAGTACATTTTGAATTCCGGACTTTTACTTGTAACAGAGTATTTCTACATTGCAGTATTGATACTTTCACTTAAGTAAAACATTTTAGTACTTTTTTCCCACCGCTGCTCTTTGGGTACAATGCGAACCCAAAGAAGTCCCATCAAACATCAATCCGCAAGTCATTGTCTGTGCTCTCACTGCTCCGCTCTCTCCTCTTTGCAGCATGACGGCCGTACCGGCGTCCATGCAGAGGAGCCAGGTGGACCACGGCGTTCAGATCCGCTTCATCGATGACCTGCGTGACTCCGGCGGGGGTCTGCCGGCTCCCCCCGCCAAGAAGACCAAACCCAAAGCCCAGACGGGCAGCTCGGCCGCCCGCTACGGAGTGGCCATCCGGGTCCAAGGCATCCACGGGCAGCCCTACGTCGTGCTGAAAGACGGCGGTGAGAATAGGGATGGGACTGCAACTGGCAGCCCGGGGGGCCACATGCAGCCCCCACCCCCTTAATGTGGCCCGCAGGTTCATATCGGAATAGTGATATATTATTGATTTCAGCTGTTACAATTCCAAACATGCAAACTGTATACTTCAGTCTATAAGTAGCTTAAATGAGTATTAAAAGTATTTTTTATGTCCAATATATTTGTATTTAAATTCATAAAGTTAACATAATTATAATTAAATGCATTTGAAATTAAATAAAAATGTTACTTTTCAGGATTCCAATTCAAAGATAGCAAAAAGTTCATCTGGATTCCAATTCAAAAATAGCAAACAAATAATCTGGATTCCAATTCAAAAATGGCAAAAGTAGAAGATCTACAAGCTCAAAATGCGTCGCACTGTGACTCGTTTTGAGCTTGTAGATCGGCTACTTTTGCTACTTTTGTGTGACATAGAATGGCGAAGTACAGCATTAATTTACGAAAATAGTTAAAATAAAGAGATACGAGGTGTCTGCACCGACAGTATATGCAATGTGGCCCTCTGGAGTGAGTGTGGATATATAGTGGCGGCGTGCCCTCTCCATCATCAAAGTTGCATCACCCCTGACTTAAACCCTCTATACTAGTAAAACGGACCTGAAATGCAACTGTGCTTGGCGCACACTCTTTTTTCACTCTACAACCAATCTCTTTATCAAGAAGGGCCGATCTACAAGCTTGTAGATCTTCTATTTTTGGCAAACGTCCCCCCAAAGGTCCTAGAGTCTACATGGATGTTCAAACCTTTTTTTATTTAGTTGAGATGTACTATTTGTTTATTATTATTTATTGTTTTGTGTGCATTATTTGGCTACTGCATTATTTGAGTTGTGAAAAGCAGCGATTTAAAAAAAGCCAAAGAAAAAAACTGAAAGTTTGTGAGGAAAATATAATAAAACCTCACATTTACAAATACTCATGTGATTTTATACATCAATATTGTTGCGTATACTTGATAATTGTATTTCTTTCACTATAATCGTACCATTAAAATTAATATTTTTATTATTCGTAAACATTTTTGTTATTGGGACTTTTGGAAATGTATTTATTTATTATTATTTGTACGAAATAACGATAACAAAAATATAC
The DNA here is from genome assembly GCF_963280865.1 of Gymnoscopelus braueri. Classification (NCBI taxonomy): domain Eukaryota; kingdom Metazoa; phylum Chordata; class Actinopteri; order Myctophiformes; family Myctophidae; genus Gymnoscopelus; species Gymnoscopelus braueri. The sequence continues at coordinate 57,027,163 of NC_137605.1, read as the reverse complement.
TTATGACCCATAAAAATGGGTCTGTGACCCACCAATGGGTCCCGAGCCAGTGTTTGGAAAACACTGATCATTCATAATCCATCATGGTCCACACCTCTAGGTGAGAATGGAGACTCGTATGGCGTGCAGCTCAGGACACAATACCCCCCCGGCTACGGCAGCCTGCCCGGCAGGGGGAGGGAGGGGGCGGAGACTGGAGGAGGACAGCCACGCCCAGCGGGAGAAGGGGAGGGGCTTAGAAGTGGCGTGCTGCGGAGGGCCCTCTCCCACGGGTCACTGCTGGACACAGAGGCGGAAGGAGGTAGGCCCTGCCCTGTATCAATCAAATATTTAACCCGTTAAGACCGGGAACGCATCTGTGTAACTACTTTAACCGTTATCTTATATTTTGGGCTATTCAAAAATAGCAGATCTACAAGCTCATAGCACGGCACCGAGTGCCGCGATATGAGCTTGTATATCTGCTATTTTTGAAAATATTATGTTCAAAATCTTTGAATAAGATAGGTATATGTTTTACTCAAATCTTTGCTTCTGGGGGGATCCCTGAAACAACATATTTTGAGATGGGGGGGGGGGGGGGGGGGTCCGTGGCCAAATGCATATCATTTTTGGGGTCCTTGACATGAAAGTTTCTTTCAAAAAACTTTTCAAAAAAGGATTTAGAAGACATTTGTAGAATCCCCCAGAAGCAAAGATTTGAGTTACAAATGTTCGCTTAAAAAAAATACATTAGATACATCATACTCAAGATTTGCACACATTTTCACGATTTTCCTAAAAAAAATAGCAGATCTACAAGCTCATATGCGGCACTATGAGCTTGTATATCTCCTATCTTTTTTTTAATGGCCAAAGTATAAGATAATAGTTAAAATGGTTACAAATCTAAAATGACATAGATGCGTTCCCGGTCTTAAAGGGTTAATACATTATACAAATGCTATTTGAGATAAAAAAGCAATTATTTAGCATAATCACATGGATTGAAGTTGTCAGTCGCCACGACTGATTTCAGATTTTTTTAAATAAGTTTAAAGAGTATTAGAATGGGTCAAACTAGCAATGGAATACACATTCTATTTCTTAAATTGTAAATTGATGTTGAGGATCATCCTCCATCAAACCGTAATGGTTATTTCATGAAAGCAAAGGTTAAAGCCTCAACACATAAAACAGTAATATCATGAAATGAGCATCCTTGTCATCAAGAGATTAAGCTGTGAAGTTGAGCCATTAACAGTATTGATGTAACACTGGGTTTCCATAAAGGAAGTCATTCTGACTACCACAAGAAAGGGATACGTAATTATTCCCTTGTTTTATTTAATAATATAAGAACAAATGAAAATGGCACTAACAATTCTGCTCTTTACCATGTGGGGTTGCTGATACGCTTGACATGGGAATCTGTTCTGTTTCTTTCACAAATCATTTCAGTAATAGTTTCTTGTGGATTATTGTTTGAACCTAAGATAATTAGACATGAGAGTATGGACTCCTTTCACACTGTTTCATAAATCACAGATTTGCAATATTTCAAGTTGTGAGATTTGTTTTTGCTTTAATCCCTGTAATTGTCACAATAATGTCCAATCATCTCTATGAATTGATCTGTTGAAAGAAGTTCATACAAATCACAGATCTACAAGGTTGCTTGTTGTCAGCTTGTAGAACAGAAGTAGTATGCATATGGCCTGCTTTGTCCATAGTACATTACAGTGGTGGAAGAAGTACTCAGATATTTTACTTCAGTAAAAGTAGCAATACCACAATATAAAAATACTCCGTTACAAGTAAAAGGCCTGTGTTCAAAATGTTACTTGAGTAACTTACAAAAGTATTGGCATCAAAATATACTTAAAGTACCAAAAGTAAAAGTACTAAAATGTTTGAAAATAGCCGATCTACAAGCTCACAACATGTGGCGATGCGACGTGTTGTGAGTCTGTAGATCAGCTATTTTCAAATAGCCTAGGTATAAAATAGGGCTAAAGTGGTTAATATATGTTTTATAATATGATAATTTATACCTGCAAAGTAACTAGTAACTAAAGTTTTCTAATAATTGTAGTGGAGTAAAAGTACAATATTTGCCTCTGAAATGTAGTGGAGTAAAAGTACTGAAAATTGGAAATACTCCAGTAAAATAAAAATCACACCCTGTGTGAAGTGGGTGGTGTTTTGCTAGCTAATCACAATACTGAATGGAGTCAACCAATCATGTACAAAAAATAAATACATTTATTGAAACACTCTTTATGACGGACGAAACCATAACTTTAAAAAAACAAATTTATGTTTTTTTTTTAAAGTTATGGTTTCTTATATAGGGCTATGCACATGTGTCATGTGACACTGGCCAATCACAGTCCTGAATTGACTGTGATTGGCCAATCACGGTGCAGGGTTAGGCGGGGTACTTTTTGGCCAATCACAGCGCAGGATAATTGTACAAATTTCCAAACCTCACTTATAGGGGCGGTTTCACCGCCCAAAATACCTCAAATTGTACTTAAGTACAGTACTTGAGTAAATATACTTAGTTACTTTACACCACTGGTACATTATTTATTTTTGATTATTGGTACTGGGCATTGTTCGTCATTAATGTGTACGTTGAAGTTATTTGTCTGCCTTGTTTTAGTCTAAAGGCAAACAGAATTTTTTGTTCATACTGTATGTTCCAATGTTCAATGCCAAAACCACAATGAAATCATCAATGACAGTTATTTGTATGACTAAAGTTTGATGATGGTGACATGCAGTTCCAGGTGGAGGAGGGACCGGGGAGGAGGGTCCCACACAGCACCCACTGGGAGACGGGCGCTCCGGCAGCCACGGCAACCTGGACCGAGTGGGGGTGGTCCAGAGCCGGAGCAGGTGGGATGAGGGGTCCTACCAGAAGCAGCTCAACGGCTCACTGGGTCCAACTGGAGGTACGGAACCTCGATATTTCAATATATGCACACAGCAGCCATATTGTAAAAAAAATTCGCCTCTTCCTTACTTCCTTCACAGGTTTTACAAATGATACTAATTAAGGCTCTGTTCCATTTAGTGTAGCACAGTGGACCCCCGTCACTCTGAGAGTGTACAAATGGAACCCGTAAGGGTCCATTTGGTTCCATTTGTACACTCTCAGAGTTACACACCCATAAAGGGCCATTTGAAACCCCCTCATACCACACTTTGAGACCCACTGATGTAGCAGAGTGTTTCCAGTGAGCCAACATGCACAATATCAGCACCCTGACTCTGTTTGACCAGAATGGAACAGAGCCTTCATTAGTATCATTGCAGGAAGTATGGAAGAGGCCCAATTTCTTTCCAATATGGCTGTTGTGCATAGAGCCTATACTTTAACTTTTCATCTTTCGTTCGTAAATGAATGATGCCCTATTTCGTCATACTACAGTGGCACGCAAAAATAGCAAACGTAGCCGATCTGCAAGCTCACTATAAAACATTTATCGCAATTGTTTGTATGACAATGAATTATCTTTTTTTTTATGGCGACAGGTGGTACCCCAGGCAGCCAGTCCCTCACTGACCTGCCTCCCGCTCCGACACAACCCTGTCCGGCCCCCACACGCACCAACAGGTCAGTGTTTGACCAAGTACGCCCTGTTTGTTTGTTGGTTGTTTTTTACTTCACCAAAATGGATCAAAATGGTCTGAAGTGCAGTACTTGTGTAAGTAAATGTACTTGGTTACTTTCCACCCGTGCAGCAGGTGGGAGCGTGGAGGTGTGACAGGCCAACACAGACACCAGTCACCCTGTCCAGAGGACATCAGAGACACGTCCCCGGTCCTCACCCCCAACCCCTACTCCTCACCCCCGTCATCCACACACAGCAGCCTGGGCAAGGGCCAGCAGGGATCCGTCGCCACGGTTACCGTGCCCTCGGCCAACCAGACGGCTCCGCCGGGGCGATACGTTGCTGTGGAGACGCCATCAGCCAATCAGACTGAGACATGGGTAAGGACGTCTCTTCCAGTAGGCCAATGGAAAGGACAATTATGACTGATACCAATAATACATCCTTAATCATTTCATGCTGTAAAAAATCTTCAATCTTCTTCTTACTTGCTAAGCTAGATAACTTAACTCTTTGACTGCCAGATCAATAGTGTAATATTGCTGCCAGCAAAAACTTATTTTTAAAAAATCATGGAATATTCTCTGTGACCGCTGTCCTCACAAAGATGGGCTTGTTACACGCACAGGGTTGTCGTAGTAGAGGGGGAAAAAAATTGTCTGGTCGCAATCCTCCATTCAAGAGCTATGGCCGTTTCAATGAGCCTTGTCCCTGCCGTAAAGCAGGAGGAACGGAGATCTAGCAGAGATGTGGCCATTTTACTGCAGGAAATAAACAAGTAAACAAGCTTTTATTTATTGCCCAAACTCGTCAACGGCAGGCTGAGCCTTGGCAGAATTCGACACGTTAACGAGTCCATGGCAGTCAAAGAGTTAACAAGGAAATGTAAACAATACTATGCAGCATTTTCATATTTAGTTTTATAGATTCATGATCGTATCACCAAAATGTGTTACAGTGTGTTACCGTCTCTCCAAGTAGGCCTATCCTACAGCCTTTAACTCATGTCATCTATGCCACCTATTGTACAATTCAAAAAGATCTGCAAGCTTGTAGCTTGTAGACCGGCTGTGTTTCTTTGAAGAAAGAACAATTATTATTATATGTATTTTTTAATCTAAAATACCAGGTTGAAAGTGATCAATATTATCTTCTATATAAATGGATGTGTCATTGATGAGAGGTGATCACTATTATCTCCCATGTGCAGGTGACCCCTGACCTGCTGCTGGACCAGGGTCAGAGTTCAGAAGAGGAGGAGGTGATGAACACCATATACAACCTAGTGAGAGGAGGGTACGCACCTTTCTGATCATTAGTTCATATCTACAAGTTGTTTTTATGTAAATAAACGAATAAAGGCGTCAAATGTCGGGCGTCTACACAACACAATTGGCCCGTGTTCGGGGGAGGGAAGCCGGGTGGGGAGGGTGATAATGGTCATTGCATGTAGTCCTACGGGCTGGGGGCGGCACCTGTCAGTAGGGAGTGTTGGGCGGGAGGAGTAGGACGAAGGCTCTACTACGTCCTGGTGGGGGCTCCTCACTGGCAGGTGAGACAGTAGGATACAACATCAGTGACAACACAGAAATATGTGTGGGGAGGAATTAATTGGCATAACGACTAAATTGGGGAAGAAAAGGGGATACAAATAATTGGCTACTCTAAATTTAGGGAAAAAAAGAGAAAAAACAAACAAATAAAGCCATGACAACCTCCTCGTGTCAGGAGAAAAAAAAAGCTCTCAAAGTCACTTTTTTATCACGTAAACAAAAGCAAACAAAGCTTTGTTTATACTATATATAAATATGACGACACTAAATATGACAATTTATAATATCACAGAACCTGACTCTGTATATTGTTTAAATAAAAATGTCTCTGATAACTACACAAGCCAAACCTCTAGCGTGGTGTCAATATGCTTTAAGTTCTTGATTTCTTAATGTGTTTAACGTTTCTATAAACTGATCTCTGATTGGTTGTGTTGACCCGTACTGTACCTCTAGGACCAATGAGAGTGAGGATGTGGTCAAGCACAGAGTCCAGGTCATCTTCCAGAGGATTCAGAGACTCCTGGTTGGTCCTTTTTAAACAACTTTCTAACTGTCATTGGTTCATACTGTTTTTTGTGTTTGTTTTTACTAGATTGAAGGCATTTCACAAAAGCAGGGTTTGATTTGTAACAAAAAATAAATAAAATAGAATAAACAGAGGGAGAGACAGTGGCCCTCATTTATCAACGGAGCGTATAAACCGGCTTATATTTTTCCATATATTCGGCCGTACACCAACGTCGAAGTCACATTTATCAACTAATCCTATACAGGCGATCCTAGCGTACATTGGGTCGCAGCCTTGATAAATGTCACGGCTGAAACCGAGCGTCATTTAAATAACACGCCCTTAAATATTCACAAAACGCCCCGACTTCACGACATGAAGAACCAGAATACGACCCAAAAAGGCATGAAAAGCCAATAAGAAAGATTTTCCCCCGCCTCGCCTCGCCACACACGCACACGCCTCTCACTCTCACACACACACACGCACGCACGCACGCACGCACGCACGCACGCACGCACGCACGCACGCACGCACGCACGCACGCACGCACGCGCGCGCGCCCGCCCAACTTTGTCGTTCATGTAATCCGTAGCATAGCGGTACAATCTTTGTTGTCACATAGGTAGGCTTGTAGCCTACATGAATGACATATTATGATACCAATCACATCGCCATGAATGGAATACGTTTGTATACCCATTTATTTAACCCATACCGAGCAGTGCGTGTTCGAGTTACACTAAATAAAGCAGTCATGAGACTCCGGCGGAATGCAGTGATCCCGTGCCGCCACGTTAATATTGGAGCGTCAGGTTTATATCCTTAACCCAGCCAGGTTGTGTAGCCTACATAACTCTCTATGACATAACTCCATAACATAGGACAAGCTACTGTAAGTTTGTACACCTCACTGTCCATGAAAAGACGTTCGGGAGTCCCAAAAATGCGCTCGCAGAAGCGCTCGTAAATTTTGAAAATAGCAGATCTACAAGCTCACAGCGCGTTGCGATGCGACCCGTTGTGAGCTTGCAGATCTGCTATTTTCAAATAGCCAATGCAGCCAGATCTGCAAGCTTAACCGAATGATGTTAAAGCAGTTTGTTTAAATTAGCCTACTTTATAAGATGTTATATTTTCACAGGGATTATTTATTAGTGTAGATATACATTTAGGAGTGGATTATGTGTCCAGATGCCTGTCAGACAGTCAGACAATGCTGCTCCGCAGGTCTACAATGGAATAAACGGGCGCAGCCAAAGTCAACAACTGGTCTCTACCAGACGTGAGATCTCAGCGTACGGTAGGATGAATCCAACGTCAGGATATATTGATAAATACCGAAAGTTGCGGTGATCTCGCCGTACGCCCATTATTTGGTCTGCACCGCGTTGATAAATGAGGACCAGTGTCTTAATCACTTTATCTTTAAAAAAATATATATATATATTTATATTTCACACTGTAACAGTGTGATGCGTTGGGAGCTAAATCAGGCTTAGTTTATAGATGATCGCGTGACTGTGTCACTTGTCGAAACTAACTGTTGAAGATCATTTCTTTCCCAGCGAACAACACCGTTATGTAATGGAGTATAAATGAAGGTTTTACAGTTTAATAAATCAAATGAACAGTCAGATCAGCTGATTGGGAGAGAGGTGGAAACTACTTGGCTCATACTTTTATCAGTTGTATGAGTCATAACTGATTGTGTGAGGAATTCCAAATGATTTGAGTCACAGCTGAAAGTGTTGCAGACAAAGTTCATCAGTGTATCAGCCCAAAGACTACTGTATATTATTTTGGGAAGGAAAACAAATACATCAGACCCCTGCCAGCAAAAGTACTGATGTCATGTGTGAACTGTACAGATGTGGAACGAATGTCATCACTCAGTTAACCCATTAAGGGAACACATCCGTGTCATTTTTGATTTATTTGGATATTCAAAAAAAGCAGCTATACATGGGCTTGTAGATCTGCTATTTTTTTGAAAAATCTTGAAAATGTGTGCAAATCTTTGAATATATCATTATTTTTTAAGCGAACTTTTGTAACTCAAATGTTTGCTTCTGGGGGATTCTACAAATTTCTTCTAAATCCTAACAGTTTTTTGAAAAAACTCATGTTGCTACAATCAGTGGTTTTCAAACTTTTTTCATGTCAAGGACCCCCAAAATGATATGTATTTGGCCGTGGAGGCCCCAATTTCAAAATATTTTTGTTCTATGGACCCCCAGAAGCAAAGATATAAGTTAAAAATGTTCGCTTTAAAAAATGAATGATTTGCAAAAATGTTCACGATAAAAAAAAAATAGCAGATCTACAAGCTCATAGCTCGGTGCCGCGTTATGAGCTTGTAGATCTGCTATTTATTAATAGCCAAAGAAATCTAAAAATGTGTGTGTGCGTGCGTGTGTGTGTGCAGGGTTGCAGTGGTCAGAGTCAGTCAGAAGTATCATTGAAAGCTCAGCTGGACTCCAGTGTGGATGAGAACCTGGAGCTGTTGGAGAGACTGGACCACAGCAGAGCCGAGCTGCACCAGACACACTCTGAGTTAATACACACACACACACACACACACACACACACACACACACACACACACACACACACACACACACACACACACACACTTAACCCATTAAGACCTAAATCAGGAGTTCTCACACTTTAAAAAATGTTCAAAAATAGCAGATGTACAAGCTTGCACCACGGCACGAAGTGACGCGCTGTGAGCTTGTATATCTGCTATATGAATTGCCAACACATAAATCTAAAATGACACGGTTTTAACGGGATAAACCCTACATACTTTGTTGTTTGTCAATAGTGAAAATGGCAGATCTACAAGCTCACAGCGTGTCGCAACGTGACTCGTTTTGAGCTTGTAGATCTGCTATTTTCACCAGATTATCCCCAAATTGTCACTAAAATGTTCAACCAAATACCACTGAACGTTTATAGATTTTTGCCCAAAGTAGTTTTTTTTTTGGCAGAATATTGGCCTATTATGTCATGCCCAGAATATGGACACTAGGGTTCATGCAATCTGGGAACCCATTCGGTAAATGAAAAAGAAAAATAATTCCTTATATTTTTGCCTCTGGGAGCACCACCTCCTTTTTTGTGTAAAACGGGAACTTGGTTTGGCTCCTCCCCTTCATTGGTCCACTTCCTCCCGGATGCTTCTGTGTTTATTCCTACTAACAAGGCAGTGGTGCTGACAGATTCTGCTGTTAGCAGAATCTGCCTTGAGAGATTAGGGTTCATGTGGTTAAATGAAAGATACATCGTGTGTGTGTGTGTGTGTGTGTGTGTGTGTGTGTGTGTGTGTGTGTGTGTGTGTGTCAGACTCAGTCAGTTGCGTATGGACAGAGAGACTGCAGAGAGTAAGGTCAGACAGATGGAAGACCGTCTGGCGGAGCTCCAGGAAGACGCCAGGAGAGACAATGACAACAAGCAGGTACAGTAACAGCCATAATGTCACTTTGGTAGAGGGTTTGGCTTGTGTACTTACATTGTCACGATGTAACTCTAAATATTGGTGAGATATTGTCAATAGTTGCTCTGTTTATTATGCGAAATATTGTAGTCATTGACTTGACATTGCTGGCTGTGAAATAGATCTCAAAGACTTACTTTTAGGACACAAAATATAAACATATAAAAAGTGGGTTCTGACAATGTCCGTCCATCCATGTCATCATTTTTTATTTCATACATTGTCAGAATCAGCTTGGTTTGTGTTCATTTATGTGCTAAAATAGTGGCTTTGAGAGCAGTTTCACTGTCTAAACCTCTACCAAAGTGTCATGGCACACCAACTTAATACAGTAGATCAGTGGTTCCAAAACTGGGGGTGCCCAAATTATTTTTGGGGGGTCCCCAGATAATTAGCTTAATGAGCAACATTGTTTTCTCACCCAACAGTAAACAAACCAACATACAGTATAAGTGTATGCAGAGTATCTGCACATTTATAAAGAGGCAAATATTGTGAAAATAGCCGATCTACAAGCTCACAACTTGAGCTTGTAGATCGGCTATTTTCACAATATGTATCTGTGGAACCGAGTCAAACTAAATGTAATGCCTCAACTCCAAGTGCTTGCCAGGGTGGGGGGTCCCCAGCAGCGGCATAACGCAGAATCGCGTGGCCTCCCCTTGGGAGTTTCACGTGCGCGCGTGCATGTGCGTGCACAACCCGAATTAGACCCCAAAAATGTTGGGTCTAATTCGGTTCTATTTGACTATTGGTCAAATAGAACCAATAGATCAACTTTTTTCGGGTCTAATTCGGTTCTATTTGACTATTGGTCAAATAGAACCAATAGATCAACTTTTTTCGGGTCTAATTCGGTTCTATTTGACTATTGGTCAAATAGAACCAATAGATCGACTTCTTTCTTTCAACTTTTTTCTTTTTTTTTGCTGTAAAAATATTTGTATCAGCGCAGGCGGGGCCCCCCCTGCTGGTGGCCCCCCCGCACCGCATCACTTGCTACCCCTCCGTTACGCCACTGGTCCCCAGTTCAAATATGATTATTTGAATTGGGGAAAAGTTTGGGAACCCTTGCAGTAGATTACAAAATGTGTGTGTGTGTGTGTGTGTGTGTGTAGGAGTTAGTGTCGTGCCAGGCAGAGCTGTGTGCGGCCGGTCAGCAGAGACAGCGGGTGGAGGAGGTGCTGAGACAGAGGGAGAGGGAGCTGACAGCTCTGAAAGGAGCCCTAAAGGAAGAAGTGGCCTCTCACGACAAGGAGATTGAGATGCTCCGAGAGCAGTACAGCACCGACATGGAGAGACTGAGGAGCAGCATGGAGACTCTGTCACAGGTACACACACACACACACCACACACAATATTATTGGACTTAGATAAATAGGCTCTATGCACAGCAGCCATACTGGAAAGCAATTGGGTGCCCTTCCTTATTTCCTTCACAGGTGTTACCAATTATACTAATGAAGGCTCTGTTCCATTTAGTGTAGCACAGTGGCACTGGTTCTCACACTTTGACTTAATGTCAAGGCCCCCCATGACTCTGAGAGTGTACAAATGGAACCAAGGGTCCATTTGGTTCCATTTGTACACTCTCAGAGTTACACACCCGTAAGTGTTTCCAGTGAGCCAACATGCACAATATCAGCACCCTGACTCTGTTTGACCAGAATGGAACAGAGCCTTCATTAGTATCATTGGTAACACATGTGAAGGAAGTGAAGAATATGCCTAATGTATTTCCAATATGGCTGCTGTGCACCGCCTATAGACCCCTTATCAGACAACGGCACACTGATAAGAACCAGTATGCGTGCGCGGGCCGGCACCAAATGAACCCCACCGCTCATAAGATGCAATGTTAAAGTGGTCACTGCACTCACGTGTAAAAATCCTGTTTGTCTCCCAGTATGGAGGAAGAATGCTTAGGATTTTTTTCTGTGATCTCTCGCTCTTGAAAAATATAATCCTTGGTTTCTGTTGTGTGTAAACAATAATAGCGATTTAAAGTAGATGTCCCCAAAACCCGACCTCCAGTGGCTGTCATAAGAACGGAGGGAGTGCTCTATGATCATGGCACGTGAGCCTGCTTGGCTCGCGCA
>NC_137605.1:56878393-57010893 GCF_963280865.1 Gymnoscopelus braueri | reverse complement strand
TGCATAAATTATTAAACATGTCAATAATTTCTTTTCATATTTCAGTTATTTGTCATATCTGCCCTGTGCAATTTTTTATTATCAAGCCTAAAAGGCTTGATAATGTTCCAATGTTCAACAATTAATCGTCAACTTAAATTTGTAATCGTGACAGCCCTACTGGTTCCAGTACATCACCATTTATGTGAGTAGGAGGAGGAGATTTAAGCTGAAGAGTAGTGCCATCTGCTGGCAAGGAACTGATAAACATCTGGACCTTTTTAGGGGATGATAGAACACAATGATATTTTGTTAATTTCTTAATCCCTTGGCACAGAAAACCAACTACAGGTCAATATGTACATTGAAACTATAGGATACGGATACCAGATGAACAATGAACCTAAAATCCTTTTAAATTACATCTAGTTTGCATTCTTAACATCGTGGTCAAGAAAACAAACCTACTGTAACTGACAAAACATGAGTGAGGCACTTACATGGTTAAGTCATGGCAGCATGAACCTCTCCATTTCTGACACTTTACCAAAACGGTGCCTAAAACTGTTCACAGTGGCTGGGTGGGAGTGAGCAAACAAGCGACAGCAATATTAATATAATAAGATTGTTATCCTCACGTTTGGATGGCAATGCATTGACAGTATGGTAGCTCAATGCCACTTTGGTTAAACATTTTTAACTTTATTGTCTCATCACAGGTTTACAGGTGTAAAAACTGTGGGTGATTTTTTTTGTTGTTGTTGTTGTGCAAGCTCCATCGTTTTTGTCATTGCCATAAAAAGGGAAGAAGAGAGGGGGGGAGCAAGGGGAAGAGAGAAGAATTATTAATAAAACAACTATGTCTACATATTTACACTACTGCTGACAAGGAGCTCAGCCTACAATGGCTTAAAGAGTGCAACTCTTACATGTAGGTTGTGTAATTGAGACGGCATGAAATTCAGATATGGAAAGTGAAAGTTGAGGAAGAACGCAGTGAAGTACTGTACACGCATATTGACACACATACAAACGCAACATCCACAGACAGAGCTTTCCTGGTTGTAACAACCTCACACTTAAGTTCAAACTGTACCTAGTTCTAGTATAAATGGCCTAGTTCTAGCATAAATGGTTTCTACGTCTAGATTTTACTCAAATGAATGGCCTTGCACCACACACATTAGCGTTAACGCATTTATAAGTAACAACAAAATATTAACGCAAGCCCTTATAGGCAGCACTAACGTCTACTTACTTGCAGACCAATTGTAGATGCTATACAGTATTTTATGAATAGTCAACAGTCAATGTGTAGCGCTGCCACATATGTGTAAAAGAGGATTCCGTTTTATAATGGCATTTAAAAGATTATGCCTATGAATTAAAATATTCCTTAAAAGAACGCCATCCTTTAGGGTAAGGCCCTATATTTTGCGATGTTTATGTTTTAATTTTGTTATTGTTTGGAGGGTTTAAATGTTTATGTTTTCATTTTGATGTAATGAGTGATTGATTGACGGGTCCGAAAATGACTGACGTACCAAACAATGTGCGGAAGCTGCCGGCTCGCGGCCCCGAAACGAGAGACGACAAACCGACAGGGAGTCCATGGGAGACCTGGTTTAGTTTGATTAAGTATTAATCTCTTGAAAGCTATAGGTGGAAAATAGCAAAGGCCACAGTCCCTGTTTTACTCACCGGTTAAAGGGAAGAGACACTGGGGACATTCTTCTGAACTGGTGAGACCGTTTATATTTTATTTATACCCAGCGGGGGTATATGTTTGTTTTCTCCGTGGAGATCTGAGCATGCCCTTGGATTATACCGCTTCTGGAGTGGATTCAGTTTCTTTTGGATTTATTTTGGATTAACTTTTTTTCGTGCGGTTTTGGGAGCGTTTGGGAGACGCTACACGGAACTATATTGGAACAATAGGAGCGTGCGTGCGAGTGTGCGCGAGACGCGGACTTTACCGTCGGCCGCTTCATGATCTGCTATATTTGGACAATGCATGTATTATTTTCCTGTCATTGATTTAAGTAGATAAAAGGGTTAAACTTGACCACAAATATTTGGTTAAATATATTTAATAGTAACAGTCAATATATAATATCTGACCGTTACATATGGTGGCCCATACGGGGAATGATTTTAAATTGATTTTGTATTGTTTGTTTTGAATTGAACAATATGGCATCAGAACAACCAGCAGATACAGCCAAAGTTATCTCTACTCCAGTGAGTGAGAATTTGCCTGTATTTGGTATTTCACTGCAGGACCTTTCGTCACAAGAAGAAATCCAACTGATGAAATATCCTCTTTATTGAGTGATTTGTACATAGAAAATGACGATCAAAAAGTTAAAGCACATGTTGAAAATGATGACGATGATGATGATGAGGGTGATGATGATGGTGATGGGGTTGAGGCTGAATCAAATGTTGCTGGTGACAGACAGGGAATACAGTATGTTACACAGGCTGATTTTGGGGAACTTAAAGGTGAGGTGAATTCTCTGAAGGAACAGGTGATTAAGCTGGAAACTGATTTCAGAGATTCTGTAGACAGTGCCCTGAATAGAGAGACCCACCTAAGGAAATCCATTGACACTGCCCTAGCCAAGATGGAAGAGGGAACTACGGCAGGTTTACTTATCTATACTAACATGGTTCTTCATCATGTCAGTCTCAGGCGGGTATCGAGGCGGAGCGGCAGCGCGTCAACACGTCTGTCCGATCGCTGCACCAGCAGCTCGACGACTGCAGAGACGAGAGCAGCCACTGGATGGAGCAGTTTCACGCAACCAGAGACGAACTGAGATCCAACAAGCAGGAGTGAGTACAGGGACTACGCACGCACGCACACAGAACACAAGAAGTTCCCATATTCTCAGAACATCACCAAATACAATAAATAAATAAAAGTGTGCCATCCAGAGTTTCCGCTAGGCAATCTTTTGGCCGACCACCGTGACCTGCAATATTATATTTCTCCGGCCAGATTATATATTAATCGTCCATAATGTAATTGCCGTCACACAGTGGTGTATAGTAACTAAGTGCATGTAATTGCAAATGGAGTTTGAAGTTACAATGGGTTTGTATAGGAAGGGGGCGTGTCTGATAAAATGAATATCTAAATACTGAATCAAGCGACTTAAAAACTGTGCGGGGTGCTCACAAAAGCCTGAGTAGACGATAAAATTACCAACATTTTGTTTTAAAGTGAAATATCCCTTTAATGATGGCTAGATGTAAGTGTGTTTTGCCAAGGTGGGAGTCACTGTAGACCAGCATGGTTTGACTATATGGTTTCGGGCTGTGTGTCGATATCCAGCCTGTTTAACACGGTCGTGTGTGTGTGTGTGTGTGTGTGTGTGTGCATATGTGTGTGTGTGCGTGTGCGTGTGTGTGTGCGCATATGTGTGTGTGTGTGTGTGTGTGCGTGTGCGCGCATCAGGCTGCTCCAGGCTCGACTGGAGAAAGAGGAGTTTGAGGAGGAGCTGAACGAACTGCAGGAGAAACTGAACACGATGAAACTAAACATACCTGACCACACACACACTGACGGCCTGAACAAGGTAACACACGCACGCACGCACGCGCGCGCGCGCGCAGAACCTTAGTTTGGAGGAAAACTTTTCAGCCTTTCCACCAAACATGCCAAGGCTGTACAGTTTACAATGTAGCAGTGTTAATTGTGTTGACTAAGACTAAAAGACTAAGATTTTGATATTTAGTCGACTAAGACTAAAAAAAATCCGACGACTAAAACTAAATGGCGTGTTATTCAAAAGACTAAGACTAAATCAGAATTAAAGTAGTAATTTAAGTAAACATGAACTCTAGTCAATAAACAACAAGGTACATAGTCACATAAGAGTACAGAGTGCAGAGAGAACAGTGTAGTGCCACAAAGAAACTATAGGATACCAGGTAAACAATGAGCCTAGCATCTGTCTAAACATCATGCTATCTAAATAACATTCTGTACTTTATGGTTAATAAAAACTAATCTATGAACCAAACAAAAAAAAAACATGAGAACAAGTGACCAAGATATGTCTACATAGTCCACTAGCATCACATGGAGGCAGAAGGTGGCAGGAAGGGAGAGTGAAGTGCTAGTGCATACATGGGCACATGCGGCCCCCACCTTCACTTAATGCGGCCCGCAGGTTAATATCAGAATACTGATATATTATTGCTGTTACATGACCCGCTTTAATTACTTCAGTCTATATTATTGTAGCTTAATGACTAGTATTAAAATGTTATTGTCTTTTTGTATGTCCAATGTATTTGTATTTAAAGGAATATTTCACTTTAAAATAAAAATTGCATCATTTTATCGTCTACTCAGGCTTTTGTGAGCCCCCCAGACAGTTTTTATGTTGCTTGATTCAGTATTTATATATTTGATATTTATTTTATCAGACGCCCCCTTCCTATACAAACCCGTTGTAACTTCAAACTCCTTTTTGACCATGTTAGATTTATCAAAAACATCCGTCCTTGGTTCCTACTAATACGTGAGGGGGCGTGTTTTTTCGATTTCTTTTTCTTTTCTTTTATTTAATTTTTGTATTGTATTAGTTTTTTTCATTTTCCAAAAACATGATTAAAAATAAATGACAAAAGTAATTGAAAAAACACTCCTCACGTATTAGGAGGGCAATATGAGTCACCAGAACCAAGGACGGGTGTTTTTGATGAATCTAACAATCTATCTAATAAGTATAACTAAATGCATTTGAAATTAAATAAAAAATTTACTTTTCAGGATTCCAATAAAAAAATAGCCCAATAAAATCAGGATTCCAATTCAAAAATTGAGCTTGTAGTTCTGCTATTTTGCTACTTTTGTGTGACATAGGATTTCGAAGTACGCCATTAATTTAGGAAAAAAGTTAAAATACGGAGATAAGAGATGTCTGCCTGACAGTATATGCAATGTGGCCCTCTGGAGTGAGAGTGGAAATATAGTGGCCCTCTCTATCATCAAAGTTGCATCACCCCTGCATCAAATGGAGGCAGAAGGTGGCAGGAAGGGAGGGTAAAGTGCCAGTGGGTGAGTTGGTCGGGCTCTAAAATGCGTGTGTGTGTGTGTGTGTGTGTGTGTGTGTGTGTGTGTGTGTGTGTGTGTGTGTGTGTGTGTGTGTGTGTGTGTGTGTGTGTGTGTGTGTGTGTGTGTGTGTGTGTGTGTGTGTGTGTGTGTGTGTGTGTGTGTGTGTGTGTGTGTGTGTGTGTGTGTGTGTGTGTGTGTGTGTGTGTGTGTGTTTCAGGAAGTGGAGCGTTGTCGTGCTGAGCTGAACGGCTCCAAGGCCGAGGTGGAGAAACACAAGTCAGAGATGGACAAGAAGGTTCTGGAACTGATCCACACCAAGAAGGCCCACCAGGAGCAGGAGGCGGAGCTAAAGTATGAGATTGACAGGCTAATCAACCAATTGCAGAAAGCCAAAGAGGACTGCGGCAAGGCACAGGAGAAAAATAAAAAGGTGGGTTCATCTGGCGTCGTTTCCATCTTAAACGTTTAAGCGTCAGTGGTTCTCAAACTTTTTTCATGTCAAGGACCACCCAAAATGATGTGTATGTGATTGCGGACCCCCATCTCAAAATATGTTGTTCCAGGGACCCCCCCAAAAGCAAGGATTTGAGTTACAAATGTTTGCTTTAAAAATATGTATTCAAAGGTTTGCACAAATTCACGATTTTTCAAAAAATTGCAGATCTACAAGCTCATTGTGAGCTTGTACACAGTATCTGCTATTTTTGAATAGCCAAAGTATAAGATAATGGTTAAGGTGGTTAAATCTAAAATTAGCTTCTAGCTCTAGCCTCTTCCAGAGCCATGCTGTTAAAACACCCCGCACTAATAGTTGTGTTGCTTGTGTACACAGCTCCTCGATCCAGTAGTCATGTCAGAGTTGGAGGTGAAGCTCGCCGAGTCCAGAGGAGAGGTGAGTCTGCTCAGAGACAAGCTGTCCTCCGCCGAGGCGGAGCTGGACACCAGTAAGACGCTCTGCAGCACCGCCCACATGGAGCTGAAGGACGGGAGAGACATGCAGCAGGAGCAGGAGAAGACCAACGCTCGCCTCCGAGACAAGATCTCATCCCTGGAGGTAAACGTCTCACCATTTTGTCGACTAAAACTATGACGAAAAATGTCCATCGACTACCTTTTTTCACTGACAAAAACTAAATAGAAACAAATTAAAAACTAAGCTACGATGACTAAAACTAGACTGAATATATTGACAATTTCGTCAACAAATAAAACTAGACTAAAATGTTAGTGAGGGACTAGTGGAGAAGAGATCCAGTAGAACTAAAAGACAAGTCATTTTATGTTTGCTTGCGCTCGGCTGTTGCGCTCTGAAAATAGCAGATCTACAATCTCACAACAAGCTTGTAGATCGGCTATTTTCAGCATGCAACTTGAGTACATGTCCAAGCATGCAAGTGTAAAATCAGCCATTACGACGCCATCAAGGCCCGGCAAAATACATTTTAGTCGATGAAGGGTCCTTTCAGGCGGCAAGCGGCCAACGCACCTATGTATGAATGAAATGAATGAATGAAATTTTCGTGTCATGCCACCATTTTGGCCCATCCCATATCCCTTCTTTGGTCTAGTACTCAGAAGAGCACCTGGAGATGTTACTTGGTGCTCACCAAATAGATGTGTGGCTTCAGGAAGTAAATTCCTGTCCCAGCGGTCCCAGCTGTTGGTACGCAAATGCGCTTCCCTTCGTCTGATGTGCCGCGCAGCATGCATTTTGACGACGCATGCGCACCAGTTATGTTCACCCCTGCATATAACTCAAGATAACCTCTTAAATGTCCAAGAAGGAAGCACCTGTTAGGCTTTTTCTATGGTCTCTATGCATCGCGCACAACAACATACTGGGCATTTGATACGTCACGTGTGACGTCACTGTAGTCAGAAGAAAAGCCCATGTATTGAATATAAATCAGGCCTTACGAGTCGTGACACACAATTAAAGGAACTGTTGACAGCTGAGGGGACTATGGCGAAATAAACTAATTTCATGTTGGGACGGGTGCTTTCCGATTTGGACAGAAAGGGAGCAGGTTTGGGATTTTGCCTTTTGCCGTTGCTGCGATAGTGGTTGCTGCCTTGCTAGCGCTGCTCTTTGTGGACTCAATTGAATTATGGGTCACTGCTATGTACATGAACACAGTGGTGGAGCCACATGCGGGTAGCATTCCTCCCCAGGGTGTCCCTCCGACGAGACCGGAGGAGTTCTTGCTCATGCCCAGTCCTCTGGTTTGTCAACGTGCAGAGCCTTATCTCCTCATTATGGTCGTGTCTGCACCTGCCAATCAGAGAGCCCGCCGGGCTATCCGGGAGAGTTGGGGAGGGGAGGTTGAGGTGAGGGGTCTCCGGGCCATGACTTTGTTCATGGTTGGCGAGGTGTCCGACCCCGGCCTGGCCGAGCTGTTGACCGAGGAGGCACAGGAGCACGGAGACCTGATCCAGGGCCGTTTTCTGGACAGCTATTCCAACCTCACCCTCAAGACTCTGGGCATAATGGGCTGGGCCCGTCGCTTCTGTCCCCAGGCCCACTTCATGGCCAAAGTGGACGACGATGTGTTTTTTAACCCCGCCGCTCTGCTGCGCTTCCTGAACAGGGGCCGCGACCCCGAACAAGGAGACCTCTACCTCGGCCGGGTGCACCCTAGGGATGCTCCGACCCGTGACCCGGACAGCCAGCACTACCTCCCTTCCGAGGCGTACCCTACCGATGTCTTCCCAGATTACTGTAGCGGCACGGCCTATGTCCTCTCTCGCTCTGCCCTGCTCAAAATGTCCCCGGCGGCCGCTGCCACACCCCTGTCCACCCCTCTGCCCCCCGAGGACGTGTTCGTCGGGCTGTGTGCCCGTGCAGCTGGAGTGCTGCCCACGCACAGCCCGCTGTTCTCTGGAGGACCAGCCGTGCCCTACGGGCGTTGTTGTTACCAGGCCATGGTGTCCGTCCACCACGTCGCACCCCGGGAAATTCTGCGTTACTGGGCGGATAGCCACTCTTCATCCCCTTGCTCTTGGTTGGAAATGCGTGCGTCTCTGGCCGTTTGCAAAGTCAGGGCCATGCTTGGGGCAACTCTGGGCCTGGAGCAGGGCTTGTAAAGATGTTCTGCCTGACTTACTGTACGTACACGTGCTAGGGGCTGTGCCTTGCTTTAACTCATTGACTGCCACTGACGAGTATACTCGTCATTTCAATCCAAGGCTCACACCGCCATGGACCAGTCACTTGACACGTGGTGTTTTTAGTGGTTTACGATAGAGGCCGCTCTTCCGCAGTCTTTGGATGATGATGATGATGAAGAAGAGTACAGCCAAAGATCAAAATCAAGATGGTAGTCACCGTGTATAGGATTTATAAAAATATTTATATATGCTTTCTGTTGCTTTTTGGCGACAACAAGCTTCGTTCAACAGCCAATAACTATTGAACGGATTATCTTGAGGGCACCCTCTTTTTTTCTCAGATTCTACGAGACTACTATGTCTTTTAAAGCGATCGGCGGGTGGATCATTGTGAAGAAGAATATTTTATGATTTTTAAAAGGTTAGTGAAAACGCTCGGATTCACTGGCAAGGGCAGCTATAGACGATGTTTTAACTCTAGCAGTCAATGAATAGTACAAGCACTCTGGCTCTGAAGGCACACTGAGAAAATAATATAGTGCAGGAACAAACCCTCAAAAAGAGCCTTAGTTTTTGCCAGACCCAGGGGGTCGGCCTACATGAGGCTTTGTCGGTCTGTCCCTCTTTTCCTACCTGTGTCCCTCTTTTTCTACCTGTCCCCTTGATTGGCCAAGCTTCGCCTGACGTAGTGCTCTGATCTTCAACCACTAGGGGTCTGGCAGTGCAAAAAAAAACGCCTACCCTGAAAGAGGGAGTTCCAAGTCATTTTCTACCTGCTGGTTGTTTTTGCCAGACCCAGAGGGTCGGCCTACATGAGGCTTTGTCGGTCAGTCTGTCCCTCTTTTCCTCGGTCTGTCCCTCTTTTAGAAAAATCCACATGTAATACTGGTCCTACTCTTCTATCAGGGGTAGAACAAAATGTGACCTTGTTTTTTCATATCGTTAAGATGTCCTCTTCATGAAATAGATTTAAACTTTTACTGCAAATGTCGTGAAATGTATCCATGAGATGATTCACCACATTTGTAAATAAAAATAAAAATGCAGAAAAATCCCTACCTTCCCTGAAAAGGGTAGTTCCAAGTTAATCCTGCTCCATTGTCCACCTACTGGTTGGATTTACATCATATTTGCACAGATTGTGTACAGGTAGGAACACCCAAAACAACCAGAAAGATAGGTCAAGATATGCTGTATTGTGAATCAGCAGGCTTTTATAGGCTCCTAGGCCTTGTTAAATAGTATATTATGAAGTTATTATTGTAAAAAAAATTATATATATTTTTTCCTTATCTATAAATACTGTAAAATGCCTATAAACAAAATGATTGCTTAAATAACAGGACATATATTCTGATACCATGTTTTTACCTACTTCATATTCATGTGGAATCTAAGGATGTTTCTCAGGTAGGCCTAATATCTCTATGCTTCAAAACAGCTGGCATGACAAAATATTGTTTTATAAGCCTTCTATGGTGGCCAGACTTAAAGGGCAAGACCACTTTGGTAGAGGTTTGGGTTGTGCAGTTACCTTGCCATGATGTAACGCACTGTTTTACCGTTACAATGTAAGTCAATGAGGAGTATATTTAGAATTATCAATTTCTAATCAATGGAGCAATCATTTTTGATTTCTTGTCCACATTTGGAGTTGCATCAAATACATAAACCCCTTCGTCTGATTATATGACACATTACACAGAAAGAAAACAAGACATTAACAGTCCATTAACAGTCCTTCCTGTTCATATTATGTCCTTCCTTATAACATACCAAATAAATAAAACATGCATACAGTAATTATATGAACAAAATAAGAACAAAAAAAGACAATGCCATTTTACATGTAAGTGGCCCTCCTCCTCATTGACCAGGCCTTGTCAAGAAATGAAGCAAATGAAAAAAAATCTTGTTGAAATAGACGTTTCAGTTTCTCCGAGTCATCCAACCACACAAATTCATACTTAGGATCTACCTTATTAAAAAATAATTCACTAATTCACCTACAGTATGTAATTCACTTTCAATGAGAGGCGGGCGATTATTTGGGACGTGCAGAGAAGTTGAGGGGCGGTGAGGCGAATTTTCACGCGCGTGCTCGTTTGTGCACACGCGGCAAAAGCTGGATTGTGGTGAGTTTTTGTTTTCTCTGCACCGCGCAGGAGGACAAAACAACAATGAACGCGGCGCGATCACTGCTGATCCGAGCGGTAACGCCCGCGTGGACCGCTTCCTGTCTGTCACGACCTTAAATCAACTGTAGATTTAGTCTACTATAATTTTATGATATTTAGTCGACTAAAACTAGACTAAAACCAAAACATTTAAGATGACTAAAATATGACTAAAACTAAATGGAATTGTATTCAAAAGACTATATGACTAAATCAAAATTTGCCGTAAAAATCAACACTGCATCTCACTGACACACACCGCCTCCAAAATCATTGATTGCCTGATTCACTAAGCTGTTCGTAAATGGAGCCTAAAGGGGTGCGTATTTTCGATGAGCACAGTCTTGCGTGCTCACCAAACGGCGTGTACACAGCCTTTTGTTTGTGCGTATCGCAGGCGTAACGAATTTTTGCCTGACAGTCACGAGCGAGCTTCCGTGTAGATCATGTAGTTCTCAACCAGTGGTCCGGGAACCACCAGTGGTCCCTGACCCTCAGGGAGGGGAACCCTCTGTTCCAGCTGGTCCCCAGCTAAATGATGGAGAGTTGGTAACCAAATGGACCCTTATAGATATTTAACCCTTGAGAGCGTAAAATGAAACCAAATGGACCAGTAAGGGTCCATTAAAAATCCATTTTACAATAATTTAACAAGGGTTAAATTATTGTTACACATCAGCATTACTTAATTAAATAATTGTTATTTTGATCAACGTTTGCCTGTTATCTCTCCTATGGAACCAACATCAGTACAGCATGGAATTGTGGACAAAATCGTATCCAACGATAACAAAATATTCCAAGTCTTGGGTCTGACAGTTTAAATCTCATTAAACGGTGGTTCCGTGGCTCAAATGCCAAATAAATAATGGACCTTGATATGAAAAGTGTTGAAAACCCCTGGTGTAGATCATTCACGCCCCATTTAACACCATAAAAGGCAACCGGAAACTCTGACCATAAATGTCATCACGCTTCAAAATGGACAGATCTACAAGCTTGCAATGTGGCGGTACGCACCCACCTGACAACTTGTAGATCAGCACAAGCGAGTCCCTCACGCTGAACGTTAATAAAGTAAATATAGCCTACTCTCACGTGTAATGAGAATATAAGAAGTGAATTTACAAAGTTTAACCTCACGACCAAAAGCTAATCAAACTTGGAATGGAAATTATATAAGCCCTTTCTACTAAACAATTGCTCACTCACCTTTGCCGAGGTAAAAAGATGATGCTGGAATCCGCCACTATCCGTTATTTTTATCAGAGCTTTATTGATTACTGAGGGGAATCTGTCCTTTGGACGAACCCTCCATTTTCCGACTCCTACATCGGAATTGGAAATGGCATAATGCACACAGCTAGATTTCACCCATACTGCATGCTCATCAAGGTAAGACTGTGTTCATGTGATGTGGTCAATATTAGAAAGTAATAGCGCAACATTGGAGTTGGCATGAAAGCCCAATAGCGAAACTGTGGCCACACTTGCAAAAACGGCAAACACGCCGAGGGAATTCTGCAATTTTCTTTGCCAGTTTCAATAATGTATGGAAAATTTTCAGCAGATTAATTCATACAGATTAATAGAAACATCATACTCAGTGTGTCAGTAAGAATATTACTGACACATACTGCCACCCAAAATCATTGGCTTTCCCCACAGCCTCACACATGAAGGAGAGAGCCGTCACACTCACAATGAAGACAACACTGCTCAATCCCCCTCAATAGTCCCTTCACAATAACGCCATCTGGACACACGCAGATGTAAAACTCTGAGATGGGTAAAATGTCACTTTAGCAGGAGTTTTGGCCATGGCAGCATTTACAACTCACGTCCCTAGTATGGGGGGGGGGGGGGGGATAGCAGATCTACAAGCTTGTAGATCAGCTATTTTCAACTACGCGATTTGCTGTAAAGGGGAAAAGGGGATGGGGCCTAGTATAGACCCCTGGGGGACTCTGGTCAACAAAGTACAGTATAGGGTTGCAGGGGTTAAACAAAATGGCTGGCAGACATGTCATTTTTCTGGTAAGAAGTATGGATGTACTTTGGAGATTCTAAGTATTTGTCTTTACTGTGACTGTTCTATGTTGAGTTGTATGTTACTGTTCCTTGTGTATTTCTATGTTGAACAGACAATTAGCTTAGACAGAATTAGCTTAGACAATTAAAGTCTAAGCTAATCTAAACTAATCTGAGCTAATCTACACTAAACTAAACTAATCTCATTTTATCTAAAATAATCTAATCAAATCTCCCACCTGTGCTCAATGCCACAAAGCCCACTAAGTGTTCCTCTCTTTCTGGAACCATTATGTTAGAAATACGTGCCAGAACAAGATATAATTGACAAAAGCTAAGATGGAGGGCAACCACAAAAATGTATTTTCTTTTTGTATATATGCTTTAATTCAGAAGGTTATGTTAGAGCTGGAATGCACTACTGCTTGATGTGAAGAGTGCACGCTGCAGTTACAAGAAGAGTCACTAGAGGGCAGAAGAGTACTTTGCAACAGCTTGAGGTTCCTCACCTGTAAATGGAAATATCTTTTCTTTTTCTTGACAGTGTGATTTTTTTAAAAGGTAAATTGAAAAATGTAAAGTCTAATTGAATCATAGATTTGGAGAACCTATCAACATATCAAATGCCATTAACCACTTCAATCCTACAGTATGCTTAGTTGACCGGGGTTCCCCAGGGGTCTATATTAGACCCCCTCCTTTTTCCCTCTACACAAATCTAGTCACCGAAAATAGCCGATCTACAAACTCACGATGTGTCACAGTGTGAGACATCGTGAGCTTGTAGATCGACTATTTTTGAAAAAAAATCTGCCGTTTTCGACACATTCTCGCCTATTATGACATGCAAGTAAGGGTGATGTAAAGCCTACTTAGTTGCACGCTGGTGTTGTGAAAATAGCCCTCCTACAAGCTTGTAGATCACCTATTTTCATCACACGACACCGCGTGCAACGTACATGGATTAAAGTTCTCAGTCGACACAACTGATTTCAGTCATTTTTATAATATTAAAGGAGCACTGTGTAACTTTTTAACAACTATATAGCACATTATGTCCCACAAAATTATAAAGTTACATGTTTAAACAATAACAATCATCCTTCCATAAATGTATAGACTCGGGAGCGGGGGGGGGGGGGTCCGGCTGCGTCATTTGGGAACGTACGGGACCGGTTGGCAAATCCCGCCCCCGACTGTCTCCACTGGCTGAATAACACCTGCTTGAAAGGTACATAGGTGCGCCTTGCTGTATGTTATGCCACGCAGTTAGTGACAGGACACTTTTACTAAAAAAATACAATATAAAAGACAGCTTTTGTGCATTTGTGCAGTAGGAGAGGCGTTGTCTCCCATGCCCTATTTTCATGTACAGTTTGCGTTATGTACCGTTCTATTTTTTGGCGGAATAGTCGCGTACAGTACTCATGTGAGATATATGACTACTAATGAGACGAGGCGTTTGTTGACGAGAATTATCAATATAGCATCCATGATCCAGCGGGGTTTGACCAACCGGTCCCATACGTTCCCAAATCACGCGTCCCTGCTATAGGGGCTTGACTGTATTACTATGTATAGGGGAGACAATGAGTTTCATCCTGGCATTTGCCAAGGCAGAACTCCCAGTCAAAGCGAAGACTAACCAATCACAGCGCATCCTCACCGGACGTGCTTGCAGAGACTCTTGGGTAATGACGTCAAAGACGTTGGCCGCCATGTTATTTGTGTCCAAAGTGGCCACTGATACCCCAAACTACATAGTGCTGCTTTAAAGTGTATTAGAATGTGTCAAACTAGCAATAGAATACATGTTATATTGCTTACATTGATGTTCAGAAGCATTCTACATAAAACCTTAATATATTAGGGTTTTATGGTAATATATTAATTAGGATATTTCATAAAAGCAAAGGTTAAAGTTTATTCTACTGCTGGGCTGTATGTAGAACAATGAGAACATACGATAGGTACAGATAATACCTAAACATCATACTTCTACATATTGCGCTAATTGTTTTGGAAACAGCACTAGTGTGGAGGAGTCCTTTCACACTGTTTCATAAATCACAGACTGGGACAGTCGTCAGATTAGTTGTTGCTTTAACCCATTACGACCGGGAACGCATCTGTGTGTGTATGTGTGTGTGTGTGTGTGTACACACACACACACATACACACATACACACACACATTTTTAATACAAATCTTTGCTTCTGGGGGTCCCTGGAACAAAATGTTTTCAGGTGGGGGTCCGCGGCCAAATACATATCATTTTGGTTGGTCCTTGACATGAAAAGGTTTGAGCACCACTGATATTATAGCAACATACGTTTTTTTTTTTTTTCCAAAAAACTGTAGAAGACATTTGTAGAATCCCCAGAAGCAAAGATTTGAGTTACAAATGTTCGCTTTAAAAGATTATATATCTCTGCTGTCCGGCAAAAACCTTATCATTGATAAGAACAGCTGAATGGACCTCCAAGCTCACAATGAGGTTGGAGGTCAAAAGGGGGTGGAGCCTGGAGTCAGCAAAACCAGCTAACTCCACCCCCCTTTGGTGGACTTAGCTGGTTTAGCAGAAAGTTTGAGGATCCAATGGAGTTAGCTGGTTTTGTCAGAAGTGCTTTTTAATGCTTTTCATTGGTTCAATATTTAAAAAAAAAATCAACACAGAGATGTAAAGGATGTTCAATAGCACCGATTTATGAAAAAAATGCATAAGCGGAAAAATGGAGTTGGCTGGTTTCTGGCAGACAGCAACGATATATTCAAAGATTTTCACAATTTTTCAAAAATAGCAGATCTACAAGCTCATAGCGCGGCACTCGTGCCGCGCTATGAGCTTGTAGATCTGCTATTTTTGAATAGCCAAATAAATCTGAAAAAATTACACACAGATGCTTTCCCGGTCTTAATGGGCTAATCCCTGAACGCAGTATACAACAAAGCCCTTTTTTCTTTACGTCTTGTGTGCAGACCCGGCTTCAGGCCAACGCCACGGAGAACTCCGAGTCGGAGCTGACCCTCCACACCGAGGTGAGAGGACTGCGGGCCGAGCTGGACGACACCAAGAGGCTCTCCTCTCGCCTGGGCCAGGAGCACTACGAGCTGGGCTTGCGCCTGGAGGAGACGGAGAAAGAGAGGGAGACGCTCAGACACAACGTCGGCCAACTGGAGGAGAGCAAACGACAGCAGGACAGAGCTCTGGAGAAACTCAAGAACGAGGTGAGAGAGGGTAGAGCCCGAAATAATGTGTGTGTATGTATGTATATTTATTTATTTTTACATATCGTTGCTGTTGGGCAGAAACCAGCTAACTCCATTTTGACGCTTTTGAATTTTTTTGACGCTTTTGCATTTTTTTCTCCGTGCGTGTGTGTGTGTGTCAGTATGGGTCTCTGAGCGTCTCCTCTGGGGAGGAGGCGCAGGCCCTCCGGGCTCAGCTGGAGGAGCAGAGAGACCGAGCGCGTAAGGAGATGCAGGAGACCCAGAGACATGGCACTGAGGTCCAGACTTCACTGGAGAGAAACACGCAGAGTCTGAAGAGACTGGAGGAGGAGGTGAGTCAGCCTGGTTCCAGACCAATCTGCCATAGCAAAAAAAAATGATGAGGTCTGGCCCCTCTCAATAGAAATTGGATTTCTCTCCCTCCGAAGTTGTGAGGGACCTATCAGGTAGAGTTCTCAACGGGCCTGAAAATTAAGGCTCGGCCCTAACTGGGCCCGACTGGGCCGGCCCGAGGCTCGGCCCGAACCCGAGTATTACCGTCATGTTAGGCCCGAAAGCCCGAAAAAACCAGAGGAAAAAAAAAAGGAAAAAAAATAAATGTTTTTTTTTTTTATATAATTTTGTAAAAATTATTATTCTGTTCTGAATGTGTATTTATCTATTATGAAGATGGCGCTGACGGCGCTGACTGACGTTAACTTACACTGTGCTGATTTAAATTAAGTGAAATCCTTGTGTTGCTCACGGACACACCTCTGTGCAATGCAATGCATCGTCTGCATTTCTCTGCCTCTCTAGACCGAGTCTCCGTCTCCTCTCCCCCCCTGACTGTCTGAGACCGACTCGAGACTGTTGTTAACCTATTAGCTTAAGTTTACACGTGTTGGGTGAAAAATATTATAATACTGAACTAAACGCGGGTGGATAACATTTTATTGTGAAAATCAGAGAGCACTGTTTCCGCCACTTGTGTAACTTAACACAGCGCGCCGGCATAGAGCACGGTGGTCAGTTATCTTAACTCACAAAAACACATTGAACATCCTGTTAAACCTTCAAATTAAAACCATATGACGACGTAAACAATGACACATGTGTAGTGTACTGCTTGTATGCATGTTCTCGCACGTGGCTAAAGTGGCTATATATGGAAAGCTAGCTCCTGCGTTCTTCAATTGATTTCTGAACGAACCTGACCACTGAATGTACCGCTATTGTTGAAGGCTGGTGTAGACCAACTTTATTTGCCGTGGGTTTTTGTACTGGAGTCGCAGAAATTATCACTTTCTGTTTCTTTTTCCTCGGTAGGTTTCACTGTTTTAAAATACTTGCTTAAGTATGCACACTTTGCAGCTGTTGCACAAATATCTCTTGTATCCTCTCATTATGTTTTTGAGCTCCTAATTATTTTGTTTCCCCAAATTCGACTTGTAAACAAGTGGTGAATGAAATCACAGAAGACTCGTCCCTAAACACACTCGCCCCGGGTCTAATCCGGCGGCCTCTGTCCGCGAAATGAATGGGGGCGAGTGTGTTTTGGGGCGAACGTTCCGGTTACCATCGGAACGCTCGCCCAGAATCGTTTTTTTTAACTCTCTCGCTTTGCTGCCTGAGCCCTGAGCAGCACAGTGCAAGTTAACGCCAGTCAGTCAGCCCCGTCAGCGCCATCTTCATAATAGATAAATACACATTCAGACAGAACAGAATTTAAAAATATATTATTAAAAGAAAGAAAAAAAATCATTAAAAAAAATCATTTTTAATTTTTTTTAGTCTCGGCTCGGCCCGACCAATTAGCATACTTTTTAGGCCCGGCTCGGCCCGAAAACTTCGGGTCGGGTTCGGGTAGAATTTGAGAACTCTACTATCAGGGCCCAGTATGCAAATATGGGGCGGGTTTATCACCAGAGGCATTTTTTTAATTTGCCCCTTGGAAAGGCAGGCTCCACACAGAGATTCCAGACTAGAGATTCACCATTCTAGTGAATGCAGCAGCCTAGAGGGCGGAACCAAAGAGTACACCGGCCGTATGTCACTGATCACATGACCCCAACAATCAATTCTCCACTTCTAGGCAACATAGAAGGGGGGGCTTTGTTCTTATTTCCACACAACAGCTCTAAGGTGTATTAATGACATTGTTCAATTTTGAAAATGAGTGGTATTCCCCTTTAAGACCTCAGTTAGATTCTACAAATGCCTTCTAAATCAGTAGTTCTCACACTTTTTGCTAAGGACCACCCAAAATGATATGTATTTGGACGAAGTGTTGATATCGTCGACTAAAACTATGACGGAAAATGTCCGTCGACTACCTTTTTTCACTGACAAAAACTAAATAAAAACTAAGCTACGATGACTAAAACTAAGACTACATATATTAACAATTTCGTCAACAAATAAAAACTTGACTAAAATGTTAGTGAGGGACCAGTGGAGAAGAGATCCAGTAGAACTAAAAAGACAAGTCATTTTATGTTTCATTGCGCTCTGGTGTTGTGCTCTGAAAATATTAGATCTACAAACTCACAACGTGTCGCGCTGCGACGCGTTGTGAGCTTGTAGATCGGCTATTTTCAGCATGCAACCAAGTGTAAAATCAGCCATTACGACGCCATCACGGTACCGCCAAAATGCATTTTAGTCGACTAAATCAACTGTAGATTGATAATCTTATTTTAAGCGTCATGTTTAGTCGACTAAAACTAAGACAAAAACTAAAACATTTCAGATGACTAAAATATGACTAAAACTAAATGGAATTTTATTCAAAAGACTATGACTAAAACAAAATACAAATTTGCTGTCAAAATCAACACTGTTTGGACACGCTGTGAGCTTGTATATCTGCTTTCCCGGTTTTAATGGGTTAACATAGCATAACATAGCATGACATGACATATTGTAACATAGGGATGTAACGACATATACGATACGATAATACCACGATAAGTGAAAAAATATATAATAATGACTACTACAAATATAAAAAGGCAAATAATTACTTGGGACCAAGTCTGTTTTAAAAAACAAATAATACATTTGCTGACAAGGAGAAGTCACTTGGCACATCACCACCCTGAACATCCTATTTATCCCATTGAAACCGGGAAAGCATTTTAGATTTGTGCGTTGGCTATTCAAAAATAGCAGATCTACAAGCGAGCACAAAATGGCAAGCTTGTACATCTGCTATTTTTGAGCATTTTTGAGAAATCTTGAAAGTTTGAGAACTATTGATTTAGAAAAGTGGTAGAATAGTTTGTTATACAGGTATGTGCAAGAAATCTGAGGTGTGTGTGTGTGTGTGTGTGTGTGTGTGTGTGTGTGTGTGTGTGTGTGTGTGTGTGTGTGTGTGTGTGTGTGTGTGTGTGTGTGTGTGTGTGTGTGTGTGTGTGTGTGTGTGTGTGTGTGTGTGTGTGTGTGTGTGTGTGTGTGTGTGTGTGTGACTAGGCCTCGCGTCAGAAGAAGGAGCTCTCGCTGGTGTGTGAGGAGAGAGACAACCACCAGCTGGACAAGGAGCTGCTCACCAACAGACTGCGCCACCTAGAGACCGAGCTGGAGAACAGCAGGAACAGCCACAACGACAAGGCCAGAGAGATCCGCAGCCTGGAGGTAAGATATAGCAGAGATAAATAATGCATTCTGAATACATTAGTTTGCCTTTATTTATATATGTTTGTAGTAATAAAAGGACAGAGGGGGTTATAAGCGTGTGCTGACCAGTGTTGACAGATTTTGGGCCTCTTCCTTACTTCCTTACCAATTATACTAACTTTCTTTCTTTTTCCTTTATTTATTCCGGGGAGCCCATTGAGAGCAAAGCTCTCTTTTTCAAGGACGCCCTGATAACAGCATCTAAAACAAATGAAATACATACATAATGAAAAACCATAACAAACATTTGAATCAAATTACGATCATCACAGATACAAATAAATATAGTGTTACATGAAACAGGTGCAGTTACTATGCAATGTGTCCTCAAGAAGTACCATAAATGTCTCTATTGAGACCAATCGCTCCAGCTTCAGATAGTCCTGAAGTTTGTTCCATTTGTGTGGAGCATAATACATTACATTACAGTCATTTAGCAGACGCTTTTATCCAAAGCGACTTACATGAAAGTCTTTCCTTGTTCACTGACCATACTAGACCAACTAGACCATACCCGTCGGGGGATATGAGCACCCAAAGTGGGCAGTTTGGGTTATGCGCTATGCACAGACAGTCGTTGCAGAAACCAACTCCATTTTGACGCTTTTGCATTTTTTTCCATAAATCAGTGTTATTGAACACCCTTTACATCTGTGTGTTGGTAAAAAAATATTGAACCAATGAAAAGCATTAAAAAGCGCTTTTGACAAAACCAGCTAACTCCATTGGATCCTCAAACTTTCTGCTAAACCAGCTAACTCCACCAAAGGGGGGTGGAGTTAGCTGGTTTTGCTGAGTCCAGGCTCCGCCCCCTTTTGACCTCCAACCTCATTGTGAGCTTGGAGGTCCATTCAGCTGTTCTTATCAATGATGAACAAAACCTCCTAACTCCACTTTTTTTTCTTTTTTTTTCATTTCCTGAATGGAAAGTGAGTTTGTACTCTGTACTGTGTACTACAACAGCCCCCCCGTCGCCAACACACACACGCGACCCGTAGCGAGCACACACACACACACACACGGTACGTCCTCATGCGGCCAGAGCCGCCCCCCCGTCGCGAACACACACACACACACACGGCCGACGCGCGAACACAAATAATGTACTTTCTGACATGTGCCTCCCCAACGTGCATGCACACGTGCGTGGCTGCTGATACACGGCCGTGGACCCGAGCGAACAGACAGACACACACGGCTGCAGATGATCATGTCGCCATGTCCGCTTATTATAAGCGACTTGGGCTCTCTTCGTTTGGGCTTGTTTTCATAGACCTGGTTGCTTGTTTCTCTCACGAAACAATATCAGCACCATGACTCGGTTTGACCAGAATGGAACGGGGCCTTTCTTTCCAATATGGCTGCTTTGCATAGTGCCTATTGACACCTGCCATGTCTCTAACTTCAGACCTGGATCTCAGCTGCAAGCCACAATTGTCCTCGTCCTAAAATTCAATTCCACACAGTATGGTGATGAGTGAGAATTGTCTTTGGCCTGCTTTGACCCTGTGTGTCAAATGTTACGCAATATTTCAGTTGTGACAAAATAATGTTTGGAGCTGGCAGTAAATCCTTCTCCATATGTTGTTGTTTTTTTTGGGTGGGGGGGGGGGACTGCGGGTGAAATTTGTATCACCACTAAATCCGGTATATTTACATTACATCATTATGTACTATTAAATTAATACGCTCTGTCTCATTGGTTCTCAAAGTGGGGTCCTTGGGGGGGTTCCAGGGGCACCCCAGCAAAATGTGTAAATATAGCATCACAATAATTTTAACCACTTTAACCTTTTATACTTTGGCTATTCAAAAATAGCAGATCTACAAGCTCATAGCACGGCACCAAGTACCGCACTGTGAGCTTATAGATCTGCTATCTAAAAATCTTTTGCAACCTTTTATATATATATATATATTTTTTAAGCGAACATTTGTAACTCAAATCTTTGCTTCTGGGGGTCCCTGGCACAAAATATGTTGAGATGGAGGTCCGCAGACAAATGCATATCATTTTGGGGGTCCTTGACATGAAAAGGTTTGAGAACACTGCTCTGTCTCATCTAAATGAACAAATGAAGTAAAGTATACAAATTATATACCATATACCTGTACACACACATTCCGTGTGTGTCAGGACAAGGTGAAGCGTGTGGAGGTGGAGTTGGAGGAGGAGAGGGCCAGTGTGGAGATGCTGACCGACAGAATGACGCGCAGCAGAGACCAGGTGGATCAGCTCCGCTCTGAACTGATGCAGGAGAGATCCTCCAAACAAGACCTGGAGCTGGACAAGAACGCTATGGAGAGACATGTACGTATATACTCATACTATGCACACATTCAACCCATTAAGACCGGGAACGCATCTGTGTCATTTTAGATTTATTTGGCTATTCAAAAATAGCAGATCTAGATCTGCTATTTTTGAAAAATCTTGAAGATTTGTGCAAATCTCACTAAAACTATGACGGAAAGAAATTCTGGGTTAATAATGTATTTATGATTTATGTCCACATAAGAGATACCATGAAAGGACACTATTTACAACGTGCTGTAAAACATGTACAGTCAGCAAATCTTGGACAATTACCCAACCAAAATTTAAAGTAGATGGATGAGCGGCTGGTATTTAATGACTTTAGTCATAAAAGCTTCCTCTAAGCTAGAGTCAAAGGTGCAGGCCACTTCAAGAATGGAAACTGATGTGGAGCCTTCATTGACAACAACATCTGGTGCATACATGGGCAACTGGCGGCCTGGGGGCCACATGCGGCCCTCACCTTAACTTAATGCGGCCCGCAGGTTAATCTCTGATTACTGATATATTATTGATTTCAGCTGTTCCAATTCCAAACATGCAATCATGACCCGCTTTAATTACTTCAGTCTATATTATTAGTTTAATGACTTTTTGTCCAATGTATTTGTATTTAAGTTCATAAAGTTAATTTAAGCATTAATTTAAATGCATTTGAACTACTTTTCAGGATTCCAATTCCAAAATACCCAAAAAATATTTGGGATTTCAATTCCAAAATAGCAAAAATAGCAGATTTACAAACTTGTAGATAAGCTATTTTTGCTACTTTTGTGTGACATACTAGAATGACGAAGTACGGCATTAATTTACGAAAAGAGTTAAAATATGGAGATAAGAGATTTCTGCCTGACAGCAACAATATGCAATATGACCCCCTGGAGTGAGTGTGGAAATATAGTAGCCCTTTCCATCATCAAAGTTGCCCACCCCTGATCTGGTGTATTAGCAGAGAGATGTGCAAAGATTTCAGGATTATTACAGTACACAGTTGAAACATGGAAGGTTTGACACAGGAATGTTTGTACATTCTCACTGACGGTGTAAAATGTTTGGATATGTCCTTTGTTATGAGATCAACTTGTGGCGTGCTATGTAAAGCCCTTTATAGGCATAGCAGCCATTCAGAATGTGTGACATGGTTTCTGTATTAAGCCCTGTGGCGTGGTGTCCCCACATGTATTTTACTAGAAATTCCTCTGGAGTGCCCCACGGGGCGAAGGGCTCGCTTCTTTTGGGCTTGTTTTCATAAAACTGGTTGCTTGTTTCTCTCGCTAAACCTGGCAACTGTAGGAAAAACGACACACAGACCGCATGGGGCCACATGCAGAACTGTTGTTATTAACGTGGTTAATAATGTTTTTGCGGGGGTCCTCTCTCTCTCTCTCTCTCTCTCGCTCTCTCTTTCTCACTCTCACTCATATATATATATATATATATATATATATATATATATATATATATATATATATATATATATATATATATATATATATATATATATATATATATATATATATATATATATATATATATATATAAAATTGTGTGTGCAGTTGAAGGAGTTGAGGGTGCGTCTAGCCGACATGGAGGGTCAGTCTCGGCCCTCGGTAGGAGTCACCCAGCTGGAGAACAAGAACCAAGAGCTACTGGAACGCCTGAGCACAGAGGAGAGGTAGATGTTACACCACACTATACTTACTGCCCCCTAGAGGAGAGGTAGATGTTACACCACACTATACTTACTGCCCCCTAGAGGAGAGGTGCACCTCACAGTACTATCCCACTCAATACTGTTTCTCAACATGGGGTCCTTGAGGGGGTTCCAGGGGTCCTCAATGATTGATAGTAAAAAAAAACAAATGGACCCTTTCTCCATCCCTGACAGAAATGTGCGCATGCAGACCCCTCATAGCTTTACTTTTGTGTGTGTGTGTGTGAACCAGAGAGAAGAACTCGGTGTTGGCCTCCCAGCGGCGTTTGGAGAGGAAGTTAAAGGACGTCAACATGGCTCTGGACGAAGAACGTCAACAACACACTGAACAGAGAGACCAGGTCCGTATCTATACCTGTGGTTCCCAAATTATGTTGGGGGGGTCTCCAGATTATTAGCATAATGTGCAACATTGTTTTCTCACTCAACAGTAAACAAACCAACATAGAGTATAAGTATATACAGGGTGTCTGCACATTTCTAAAGTGACAATTGTCACTTTAGAATCAATCTGGGAACCCATCGCCAAATGAAAAGGAAAAACAGCGCCCTCACTTGGCTCTGGGAGGAAGTCGACGTAGCACACGTACGCAAGGAAACCGGGGTTTTGGTCTGCCTTCAGCCTTTCACTTCCGGTGGTGTGACAATGTTTTCATTCCCACTAACAATATTTCTACACGGAACACTAACACCACTTCTCCCAGAGAACATGGATAGTTTTGGTTATAAGCCCACTTGTTTCTATGATGAAAGAGCAAGTTAAAATGTGAATATCTTTCCGTGGTTTTGTCTGCTCCGAGGACGCTATTGTTAACTCATTCAGTGCCACATGACGTCTAAGACGTCCGTTTTTATCGCCATTGTTAAGCCCCGAGCGCCACGTGACGTAAACAATCATTTTTTTTTTCATTTTTTTAACTTTAAATGAGTTTCGGTTTGTTTCTAGTGGGGAAGGATCGGTAGACACGTAAATCCCGCCCACTACATTTGATTGGGTAAAGCGCGGTCTGCTTCCTGATCTGAAGGCACGCCCTCTTGTAGGCCAGTGCGTAGGCGATATGACGAACCTCCCCGACAGATTCAAGCGCAGAGCAGAATCTGTTCTTGAGAGATTACTTTAGAATTGACTTTTAAGACCTTTATAATACCAAATTGTCAAATATGACGTAAGAAATAGGCAAACCTTGTGAAATTTGCAGATCTACAAGCTCACAGCACCTCACAACATTTTCACAACGTGTGTGTGTGTGTGTGTGTGTGTGTGTGTGTGTGTGTGTGTGTGTGTGTGTGTGTGTGTGTGTGTGTGTGTGTGTGTGTGTGTGTGTGTGTGTGTGTGTGTGTGTGTGTGTGTGTGTGTGTGTGTGTGTGTGTGTGGCAGCTGTCTCTGCGGGTGAAGGCGTTGAAGAGGCAGGTGGATGAGGGGGAGTCTGAGGTGGAGAGGATGGACGGACTGAGGAGGAAGTCTCAGAGGGAGATGGAGGAGCAGGTGGAGCAGAAGGAGGCCCTGCAGACCAGAGTCGCGGCGCTTGAGAACGAGCTCAAGTAAAGACATCTCAACCCTGGCGTCACCAGGCTTTCCACACGGAGGCTTTCTCCACTAGTGGTGGAAAGAGTTTTACTTAAGTAAAAGTATCAATACAGCAATGTAGAAATATACAAATATTTAGAAATTAGCAGATCTACAAGCTCACAATGCGTCGCGATGAGCTTGTAGATAGGCTATTTTCAAATAGCCGAAATGTACAGGGCTGAAGTGGTTAATGTATGTTTTGTAATAATAATCCAAATTAACAAGAAACTAGTAACTAAAGTTTTCAAATAAATTTAGTGGAGTAAAAGTACAATATTTGGATCCGAGATGTATTGGAGTAGAAGTATTGGAAATTGTAAATACTCAAGTAAAGTACAAATACCTAAACATTTTACTTAAGTACAGTACTCAAGTAAATGCACTTAGTTACTTTACACCACTGTGTTACACAATAGAGCCTGGTTTTAATTCCCAACTGACCAATTGCAGAATTTTAGAAAGTGGTTGCCGCTGCTTTGTTTTGGTATTCATTTGTTCCCCCAAATGAATACCAAACGATTATTATACCAAGTTAAATGAAATTATGATATCAAACTAAACTAATTATGACGCCTCTGGCCGAGACGAATCATTTTGGCGCTCTTGTGTATTCCAGGAGGAAGGTGCAGACGATGAGACGCGCCGCCCTGGACTCATCAGCGCTGAGCTCAGAGGACGAGGATGATGACCTGTACGACGCCTCAGCCATCACCTCCATCCTCACTGAGAGCAACCTGCAGACCAGCTCCTGTTAGGAGATCCACCAACCTTCAGAACCAGCTCCTGTTAGAAGATCCCACCTGGACCCCTGACCTGCTGCATGCACCTAACTGCACACTAGGAATCCGAGGACCCCCCCTCAAGGACCCCAGGGGTCCTTGAGGGGGTTCCAGGGGGTCCCCAGCTAAATGATTGATAGTTAGGAGCCAAATGGATCCTTACGGGTCTGTAACTCTGAGTGTACAAATGGAACCACTCTCAGAGTTAAGATAACACTAAGGATTTTACAGAGTAGATTGGGGTTCCCGGAGATAAAACAAAAATCATACCAAATGGGGGTCCGTGAGGTAATGCATGTCAAACTGGGGGTCCAGGAGTCACTCATGTAGAGTCTTAACAGGGAGGACTTGGTTTCCGATTGCAGGTTTCAATTGAATAGTTTGCACAGGGTTTTGGATAAATGAAGACAAAATCATCCCTGTAGCAAACAAAGGCTTATGATCATCATCTGTTCAACTGCATAATCTCCACATATCGACACACTTTCTATGATGTTTGAATCACATACGCAATTAATAGTGAAAGAAAAAGCACACGAAAGCTTTAAAATGTGCGGTTGCAATATTATCGGGTGCATTATTGCACATTGATGTCATAGAGCAACAAATGAAAATCGGGCTATCACATTGATAACTCACTTCCCAGCTGTAACACTATTACTGTCACACAGTTGACTGTGGGAAATGGAGTCCGTAGTATTAGAGGGTCATTTCACTGTATATAAAAGTAGTTTAGTCAACACACTGAGGTAGAGCCTGGTTTGTTCCCCAGCACAGGGGTAAAGTGGGGCCCATCCTCCAAGTTAGCTCTGGGAAAAGAAATATCCTATCACTATTATGCCAAGTAATAAAATAGAATCTTAGAATGAATTGACACTGATGACCAGTATCTTACACTACATAACCAGAAATATGAGAACTTTTGACCAATGTTATCCAGACTATGGTATGCTGTAGTTCTTAAAGCACTTACTTGATATATGTAAATGTCCATTTCACCAGTTGTATGTACTGTATATAGTGCCAAGTTGTCTCAAGACACTTTACATATACTCTACAGAGACCCGACGTTACCCCATGAGCACTTGGGGACGGTGACGAGGACAAAACTGTCCTTTAATGGTTAGAAACCTGGAGCAGAGCCAGACTCTGGCTGGGACAAATATCGGTGTTATATCGATAACTTATCAGACTAGATATCATTGTCGTGATACTTTTTTTTTCTTCCTGAATTGAATCACTTATTGAATTGAATCAATCACGCCCTATTTTAACGTTTATAAAAATATATTTTCAAAAAATGGCCTATCTACAAACTCACGACGTGTCGCGATGTGACACGACACATTGATGTGAAATATACTCATGCTGATTTTGTCTATTGTGATTGTGTTTTCAATCTACAGGTGTGTCCAGGTTGGACAGTGCACTGGGACCACATGACCTGGTACATAATGTCCCATTCAAAACAATGGCACGGTATTCAACAGCCAGGATACGCTGCAATGTGCGTTTCAGTTCTGCTGTCAAGTACCATCCCATTCTTTTGAATAGATTCAATTTTTTATGTTTCTACTTCATGCTTTGTATAGAGTTTGCTTTGAAGGGAAATACTACTTAATTTTTCACTTATTGAAATCACTCCTTATAATTTGTTGTCTTACTTTGTATGATCTTTTGTATTATTCCTGTAGATTTGGCAAGTTTATTCTTTGATACGTGTGGGGGACCCTAATGCAATATTTCCCAAACTGTCTTTGTAAAGTTTACAAGTTGATTTGTAGAGACTGCACAACTTCTATGCATTCCATTAGACTGATGCATTTCCCTAGACGAACAGCATTCATTCCTTCAGTGGTTCTCAAACTTTTACTTTGACTTTTATTGCTACATTTTGCTTAGAAAACTGCAATAGAAAAGTATAGCTAGCATATGATGCTATGAATGAATGATAACCCACATTTTAAACAATATAACATTACAAATAAGAAATGGAGTGAAAGAGTTGCAATTAGTATCTTGTGAGCAGATAGATTAAGTCCAGTTTTGATCTAAATATTTTCAAAATAAAATGGCATTAACAGCAAATAATATTGCTTTGTATTGAATAACGGGAGCAGATTCACACAAAGTGTGTCGATGTTTTATAATTAAACATGACAGAAATACATTTCACCATTCTCTCTCACGTGCACCCTGTAGTACCTCTGCATACCCCTAGGGATGCACCATTTGAGAAGAGAAACACTGCCTCAAGATTTATGCATAGTCCTAGTCTAGATTTACAGTAAGCATTCCTTAGACGTATGCATAGTCCTAGTATAGATTACAGGAAGCGTTCCTTAGACTTATGCATTCTACTGGATTTGAGGCCATTTGGCAGCAGTCTCATCATGAACAAAAATGCAATTCAGAGGTGAAATTGTTGCTGTTCAATAAAATCTATTCTATTTTATTTAATTGGACAAATTCTTGGACAAAAGAAAGCGGATGGTTTAACATAACGTTGTGACGTTGTGCTACTCCTTATCCACTTTTCAACATGCGTCCCTATTTTGAGCTTGTTTTCAAAGAGTCTCCAATACATTAAAAAAATAATGAAAAAGTTATTTT
The DNA here is from genome assembly GCF_963280865.1 of Gymnoscopelus braueri. Taxonomy (NCBI): domain Eukaryota; kingdom Metazoa; phylum Chordata; class Actinopteri; order Myctophiformes; family Myctophidae; genus Gymnoscopelus; species Gymnoscopelus braueri. The sequence continues at coordinate 56,982,646 of NC_137605.1, read as the reverse complement.
CACTATTTGCTGGTGAGAAGTTGTATGTAAGGTCTGAGTGGTTAAGGTCTTTGTATCCTTATGTGTACACCGACATAACTAGAACAGACTAAAGAAAGGACATCTGGTACACTACTGACACCTGCTGCTGGGAGATGAAAATAATTTGTTGGGTAGCTGTGATTGGTTGAACCCATTTTTGTTCTCCGGGAAGATTTTAGAAAAACGGATCATAAAATAAATGTCACATTTTCACAGGGTGAAATGTGTGTACTAAAATTCAGTAATATATGTTTTTACAACGTGTTTGTGAATGAATTGAACAGAACAATCACGTTTGATGTGAAATGAACCCTGCCATTACATGGTTTTATTCAGATGCCTTGAGATTGTTCAAAATATAATTGTACTTGACTCTGTATACAATGAAATGTCTTAGTCCTTGAAGTGCTTCTGTAGTTTGGGGGATAAACTTTCGTGTCTTTTCTGGGCAAGTAATAATAGGCTAACTTTTGGGGAAATTAGAAGGTCAAGTACATCTCCCTGGGGGACCCCGGTCAACAAATGAATTCAAGTTTAAGGGTTTAAATGCATTCACTGTACCGGATGTCCCAGCTTAATTAGTCCTAATAATCTTGAACAGTGGTTCTCAAAGTGGGGACCCCCAGGGGTCCTTGAGTGAGTTCCAGCCCAGCTGAATGATTGATAGAAATGGATCTTTACGGGTCTGTAGCTCTGCTGAGAGTGTACAAACGGACCCGGGTCCATTTGGATCCATGGCCTAATGCAGAGGTTATGTGATCCATGGCCTAATGCAGAGGTTATGTGATCCATGGCCTAATGCATACCAAACCTTGACATTAGAATGTTTGAGGACCACTGAACACCAGTTGAAAACTACTGGTATGAAGTATGTGTTTGTTTTAACTAATGCCTTAAGAGTCTTTGAAGTTGATTGTGTAAAATTTGAACAATCCGTAGTATTTTCACTGCCGGACTGAAATAGCTCCAGTAATGATGAAGGCACTAATTGCCAGTGTTTCTCAATAGTTCGGGTCCCGACCCAAACAGAACAACTTAAAAGCACATTATTGAATTTGTATGACTTCGTATTGTGGTTCCTGACTTCGTGGTCAATGCTACATTTTGTTCGCAGTGTGAGACCAGTTGACCACTGCTTTAAATGATTGTTTAAATGATTGTTTTGGACTGTAGAGTAGAGAAAATGGTACGTAATCATGACTGGAATAGTTTCTCACTGTGAATTTGAACTTTGTATCAGATTTGTATTTCTATTGCAATTTTGGCAACAATAAATAATTATAAATACATAAAAACTACAGTTGATCTGTCTTTGTTGATATTGTCTTCTTGATACGGGGAAGAAATAAGCCATCAGTTTCTGTTGAAGTTCAGCTAGACAAAGATGTCTCTTTAGATAATGTGAGAATTTAGGTCTTAGGTTTTAAAGTGATGTTGACTTTGGTAGAGCATTGGGATCTATACTTCATGATTAAGTATACTTACTGTATGTCCAAATATTGTCAATTATCTTTATCAATTGATTCTGCTATGATCAAGGGACTGTATAATGGTGATTAACTCATTGTATTACAAAACAAATGTCAAAATCATAGCACAAACAAAGCAGATTGTTTAAATCTAATGATGGTGAATATAATCACTACAGTTGGTTCCACTCTCACAGAGCACAGAAGCAATAGAAAAAGGTGAATAACAATATTTAGACTTACAGTATCATGCCCAGGTATCCATAACCCATCAAGCAACCAGGACCCAGTTTCTTTGGGGGGACGGGGGGACGGATGAGCTGGTGTTAAAATTACATGTGGCTTGTGGTGGGACAGATGTTGGTATTGTTCGTACAACTTATTGAAATTGAGCTGCATGGCTTCATAATTCCTACCAGCTCGAAGCATCTGAACATATCTGCTCATTTGGGCCTACATTTTGGTGAGAGTTGCAAAGTGGTAGTGCATTGATTGATTGAATACTTTATTAACTGTTTGCAAAAAGATTGGATTGGATCTGTAGTTGTCCAAAACTGCCGACCTGACCAATGTGCCCATGACGGTGAGAAAACGCTAATGCTACTTACGCCGAATTTGTAAAATCTTCGCCAGAAACAGACTGTATCAAATATGACTGACTATCGTAAACAATAAAGAGCCACCTCCCTGACAATATCGCAGAGACAGTTTGTTTATTGTTGGACCACAATTCTTATACAGTATGAGACGATTCTAAGATGACCCAATGTTATTCTCCATAGAGAAATGACTTCCGCAACCCAGGGGATGAACGAGTGACGTCAGGACTTCTGTACTCTATGGGCGGGGAGTTCCAGTGACCACTCCAGGTTTCATAATAACTATGGCCGTAATGCGCAGTCGTTCAGATCAGCGGATCTCCAAAACATAAATCACCATATATGGAATCCCCTGATTAATATGATACGGGCCTGGACTGCATAATTGGGCATGCCTGACACGGAACTCCATAAAAAGGGACACAGACAGACAGATACAGAAATCTCCATATATGGGCATAAAAGGGACATTGGCAGTTGTGTACAACGGGTACTCTGAAAATGGGTACAATGGGTATTGTATAACCGGGTGGGGCATGCATTTCCAACTTTCATCGTTCCAGTAAACCATCCGACCGACTTCAAACCGACTGTGCCTGGCCGACACCAGGCACAGTCGGTTTGAAGTCGGTCGGATAGGCGGTTGTCCGGAACAGCCATTGCCGACCGATACGCCCATATATGGGAATGCCCATATAGGAGCATATACTGATGACGTCAGGGATCTCCATATATGAGCATAAAAGGGACCAAGACAGACAGATACAGAGATCTCCATATATGGGCATAAAAGGGACACAGACCAAGCCCCCAGAACCCAGTGGTTGCATTGAAGCGCATTGGACATGCTGGTCATTCGAGCGAAAACGGTTTCGACCAATGGGCTCGACTCACAAGCTTGCGCACGGGGCAGCGCACAGAGGTGACACAAAACGCGTCACCAATATGACGCAAACCGCATCACAGAAGCCCCAAATAGGCCTCACCCATTACATTTCACAACCCGGAAGAAGGGGTGATTTTGCCTCATGCGCTGGGTGAGCAACTCAATGCAAGTGGATGGGAGAGGATTTCCGGTGCCCTCTCTATTATTTTTAACTCTATGACACAGACACATACAGACCACTATCTGTCTGTCTGACTGTGTCTCCTTTATGCCCATTATGGCGATATCTGTCTGTCCTTGTCCATTTTATGCATATATGGAGATCCCTGTTGTCATCAGTATATGCCCATATATATTGTATTCTCATTCATATTAATATTAATGTTAATGATAATACTTGACCTCCTCCAACGCCACGCTCCCTCCCGCTCCCTCAGGTCTGGGGATGCCAATCTCCTGGAAATACCACAAAAAAATAACAAACACACCTGGGGTGACAGGGCTTTTTGAGTTGCAGCCCCCTCCCTTTGGAACCCACTCCCACCTCACATCAAAGCCGACCCCACCCTTGCCTTGTTCAAAGCCTCCCTCAAAACACACCTTTTCAGACTCACTTTCCCCGCCTAACTCAAATCAAATCTCCCTTTCTGCCTTTTAGTCTTAGCTTATGTTTTTGTCCTTGCTCAATGTTTAGCCTTTTTTTTATAAAGTTGTTTATTTTTGGGTACTATGAAAAGCACTATATAAGTGTGATGTATTATTATTTAATATTAATATTATTCATATTTACCCTATATTGCAGACCAAAGAGGCTACTTGAAGGCCAGTCTGACATCATGGACATCCATATTTGGGCATGTCTGACATCATAGTGACATCATTCCCCCTAGTCCTTCCATGCACTTTCCAAGTATGGACGTCCTCCACTGCTGTGCCCAAATATGGATATATCTATATCACAGCAACATCACATCTACATCACAGCAACATCACGTCTACATCACGGCAAATCGTATAAAAGGAATGGGGAAGGTCGAAGTAACGTCTTCATCTTTCTAAGAATTTATATGACATGATGTAACAACTTTTGCGAAGTAGGTTCTTACCATGTTGATTTTTCTTTTGTTTTGAAATCCGTTAGTGCACATACAATGCGTTTCTATCCTATAGATTCTAGACAAGACTATCTATCTAACACCATTAGCTGGTCGCTCAGCTGATGTCTACAATAAGCTAAATCTGACCTACTTACTCGACGTCCGAGCCAATACAATGCTATGGATGCACTGAGCATAGTGGAGAATGAGGTAGCATTGGACGGTCTGGATGGAATCACCATTCCCTCTCTGTGGATACGTCTGGAGGGTAGAAAGCCAGAGTTTCCTCTCAAACTAGACCTGCACACCAAGGAATTCATTTGGAAGGCGTTGATCTGCAATTGTGACTTGAGCTTTTATGAACTTCCAAAGGAGAGGGATGACGTTCTACTCTCTGACAGGTTTGCAGACATTGACCCAGAAACAGGGATTGAGACAAGGGAGGCGCTTGTTAACCAACAACAAAGGACAGAGATCTACCCGACCCATGTCATAGTGGAAGACAAGAATGGCGTACAGGGCTCCTGTGCATTGTATAAAGAGAGGAAAGATGTCACCAATATTGTCCGCTCCAACGTCAGCACTGCATTGCTCCGCTTAGAAGAGGCTTTCAAAAGGTTTGGCCGGAGGCTTGTTGTTGTGGCATCGCAGGAAGTCAGATTCCGTGCATTGATCGGTCCTGAGGGCGACCCTGACCTGAACCTCGCTGACCACACCTACTGTATACTGGAACGCGTAGGGCGAGCTCGTTGGCAAGGGGAGGTACAAAGGGACCTGGAAATCTCTCTCAGGTTTGATGCCAAAAAGTTGTATTACTTACGGAAGTCTCTTGTCAAGAATGGCCTCATCAGCATGCAAACGTATGTGATTCGAATGCACAATGGACAGCAGCAATACTCCATACTGTTGCTGCTCAACCGCTTCCATGTAAACAGGAGGACCAAATATGACATTTTGATGGAGTCCATGTCCAACATTCTAGCGGAGACACCTGGTCAGTTTGCCACTGTAGTCTCTCTCAGAGAACAACTTAAAGTGACACAAAGGACATTCAGGTTGGTGCAGCAGTATATGCAATCTGCCAAGCTGGTCAGGATAATCAATGCTCCCGTGGAGGACTCGGAACCCAACGCTGGCACTTGTGCCACCAAAAGAGCGACTAAAGTAACAACGCGCTGTTTTCAACTGATAAAGCCATTTGTTAGGAAGGAACTGATTGCGGAAGATGATGATGATGATGATGAAGATGGGGCTGGGACAAGTGCAGTGGGTTTGTCTTCCAAAGGGCGGATCATGGAGCGGGATGTCCTCATGCAGGCCTATCACCTTGTGCTCTCTGTTGGTACCAGAGGTATTTCGTTGAAGGCCATAGGCTCAAGGATGCACATTGGCAAACTGGAGACTCGTATGATATGCCGAATGCTGGACAGGTCTGGCATGATTAAGGCATTCATGGAAGATGAAGGCAAGCAGAGGGTCACCAAATACATCAGCCACAAGTGCGAGAGCATGAGTAACCATTTGCAACAGTTTGCAAAGGAGCGAAACAAGTTGCTCTGTTCATCTGCAATCCCAAAAAACAAGCTTCAAATCCCGAATACACCATCCTCACCTTTCAGGTCAAAATCCAAAGGAAAACACAAAACCACAGTGGAGAAAGAAGAGGTATCCATCATGAGCCCAGAGGTCTCCCTGGGAAAGAATGGATCTCTGAATGTAGCCAGCCATGCAAGCAGTGACAGCATTACATTCGAGGAGATTCCAAAACAGGTCCAGTGTGCTGGGCGATCCAAAAAGGCTCAGGCCAGTAAGATACCGCAGCCTCATGAGACATACCGTCTCCTGAAGAGGAAGAACATGATTGTGGAGTCTGTCCACAGCCTCAAGATCATAGAAGGAATTGGCATGCTTCAAAAAATGATCAACGATGAAGAGAAGACGCATGGCATGACTACAAAAGTGTGTAAGAAGACTATTCAACGTATAATACATAGTCTGTCCAGAGAGGGCTTGGTTAAGATATTCACTACCACAGTCACACGGGATGGTATCAACAAAAAGGTTGATTTTGTGGTTCACCCCTCCATTCAGCCTGACGATGATATAGTGAAGAGCGCTGTTTGTTTCCAGACCTCCAGATCCTTCTCCATTGCACATCTGCTGCAGGCTCAAGAGAATGCTGACACACCTGTTGACTTCAAACCCACAACAGTCATAGGAATGGGCAGGGCTTGGGGATATCAACCCAAGATGCAACGTCTGCGTGTAATCCATACCTTCCTTTGGTACCTCTTGCATGGGCACCCACTCCAGCAGAGCACCAGGGGTACACACCCATCCAGCCAGTCTCCCACGGACAGAACTGCCTCTAATGCTGGTGCTACACACACATTATCATGTGAACACCCTGAGCCCTCAAATCCGTCATTCTCAGGCAACAATCCCCAATTCGGCAACGCACATAATTCACCAAATGCACCCAGACAAACCACCTCCTCTGAAGATCTCTCCTCCCATACGGGGGACCGGTGGAATGCAGGGTCTCCTCACCTGGATGGGATGTTGGCTCTGCCGGATGGAACGTCGGCTCAGCCAGATGGAATGTCGGCTCCCCCAAATCTGAGAGTTTATGTGGATGAGATCTCTTGGAAGAGATTCATTCCTCCGGTTCCCATACACAAGGAGTTTGGCAGCGGCTGGGGCCTCATTGAAGATGTGCTGCTCTGCTTGCCTCTCTCCATCTTTATACAGGTCACACAGATAAACTACATGGTAGATGGGCTGGCAACGTACCTGAAGGATCCTGTGAAGCAACACTGTCTTGTCAGATTCTTACCCGGTACTTTGAAATCGCAGCTTCTTTACAAACAGAAGTATGTCTTCTTTTTCCATGAGCACTTGCAGAGACTGGCCTATATGGGTCTGCTCCAATTTGGTCCAGTGGAGATGTTTCAGGAAAAACAGAAGGTATCTGTTTACTTGAAGAAAACTTCCACGATTGTTGACACAACCAGCTCTGAGCCTCACTACTGGCTGGTCAAAGATCCACCCGACAAACCATTTGAAAGGCGACACTACATGTTCACCACAGTCAAAGATGTGGAAAACTACTGGTTTGACCTTATGTGTGTCTCCCTCAATACACATCTGGGAGTGAACCGTACTAAGAGAGGGATCGTAGGACTTCCTTTGACACATGACCGCGACAATTTCCAGAGATTGGCATACTTGCTCAAAGGCTCCCATGAGCTGTGTGATGACGGTTCGATTCCAGGGGACGGTAGAGGTGCTGGAGGGTTGGATTCATGCTTCTTTGCACACCTTAAACGCAACTGGGACTGGATCACACCGGAAAGTGTTGAGGTAGCAGAGGAGCCTGCTAGCGTGGACCAGCAGGTGGCTGGAGGTAGGAAACGGAAGAGGAAAACACCAAAGAAGGTTGTCGTCCAACCCCCATGCAAGAAAACAAAAGAGCTAAAGATATGTAGCCCCACCCATGATGAAATAGAACATCTGGCTTTGAAGAAAATGACAAGACAGCGTTTCATATGGTCCATACAGGAAGACTCACTGATGATGCTCTGTAGTGTGGCCTCACATCTGCTCAACAGCATGATGACAAGGCAGTTTGTTCCCTCCTGTGTTGTGAGGGCCTTGCTGTACACAGAGTTTGAGATATCTGAAGATAAAACGTCTGTCGTTATCGGGCGACACATGTGTACCATCCTCAAGAATCCTCAGACACTGCTGAACTACCGGGTGTGTTTAGCTGAGGCGTACCAGGACAAGCTTCTGATGGAACTTCTGGAGGAAAAGAAACCCACTAACCCAGATGACCCCAAGGACTGCGCTGCAGCATTCTCCGAGTTCATCAGGCTCCTAAGGCAGAAGTTCAGCTCTGACATGAGCTCCTGCAACAACATGGCTGTCCCCAATACCAAGGAAGAGCTTTTCTCACGGTTTAAGGTTTACACCATAGATGAGGGTAAAGGAATATTCTTGGAAGACTCACTCAGTTGTACAGACGACATTCACGCCATCGTGTTAAATAACTTGATGCAGAGCACTCTGTTGTCTAACTCTCAGATGAAGCTAACCAGGTCCTTCCAGACCTTCAACATCAATAGTAAATATAGTCAGGAAGCGTTGCATCAAGTATTCATCCAGTGCAAGAAGACAGGTGTGGTCAGCCGCCGTCGTGTCAGTGACAAGTGTGGGCCCAAGAAGAACCGAACCCTGCCCATCCTGCCCATGTCCTACCAGATGTCTCAGATATACTTCAGGTCTTTTCTGTGGCGTTTCCCTGCCACATTGTGCACAGATGCCTTCAAGTTCATAAGGACAGTGAATGACATTGGGTCAGTAGATGACATGCCTTTCATTGCATTCTACAATGAAACAGAATGGAGAGATGGGTTAGGGGGCAGAGGAAAGGAGTTGGGGGAAGTAAGTCCGGAAGAGAAAGAAAAGAAGGGTGGGAAGAGTTGCAGGGAGAAAGAAAACAAGTGTGACAAGGAGACAAACATCAGACCATTGACAGTTAACTCATCCACTGAGGACCATGTGGGGGACCCTACTTACCTGGAGGAGCAGACTCAATTGGTACCATCGTCAAGCCCTGCAGCCCAAGCTTCAGAGGAACCCCAGGACTTTTCTAGCATGGTTCAGTTCTCTCTAGAATCCCCAGGCGGAGCTTGTGCAGCATTCCTCAGCCTAATGACTCTAGGATTAGTGTCTGTGCACGTGTCTATACCCAAGCAGGTGGTAATGGTGGACAGTAACTTGGTGGACAATGAAGTTGCCAAGAGTATGGCAACACTGGAGGAAGATGATGAAGATAACAACAATGAAGCTGATGAGTGTGAGGTGTGGAAAAGGTTGCATCTGAAGAGTCATCAGGCATCACACACAAAGTACCTGATGATGCGAGGATACTGCAGTCCAGGCATAGCTCAATTACATAACCTAAGTGTCAATGACAGCATTGTAGTGGAGTCCTGTTTAATAAGTGTGCAGATGCGCAACACTCCTGCTCACCAGATATTTAACCTGGAGCTCTCATCCCCTTTGGACTTCTTCAAATGTGGTCCATCTCAGCTGTCTTCCATACTCACTCATTCTTTTCAACCCCTACCCTCTCTGGATTATCCATCCACTGTGGAGTGTGATGTGCGTTTGATTCAGCAATACGGCTACACCGCTCAGGACGTGCAAGCCTGTGCTGAGATACAGAGGAGCTTAGATGGGGCGGGTGAGAACGGCTTGAGTGAACAGGACTTGTACCAGGCACTCAAACACCTGACAGAAACACAATCTGGTAGCACCAGGAACCTAGAGCAGTATGTGCAGGAGCTGCAGGAACAGGGTCATGTGTTGCAAGTTGGCGGTTTTGGGCCACGTTGGGTGCTTATGCGCCATGCCGGCCCATGGATTCTGACCTCAAAATCCGGGTCCAGGCCCCAGTTCCACACAACCCAGGAAGGAAAACATCCCTTCTGGAGAAGCCAGCACAACTTCTTGACCCGCAAGAGATGCAGAGAAGGCTGTGACAGGCAACAGCAGCCACCAGGGAAAAGAGTGGCTGTGGATACCGAGAGAAGAGAGGGGGGAGGTGGATTCTCAGGAGGGGAGACTGACGGGGAGAAAAACAGCATAGAAGAGTCAGAGGAACAAGAGAGACAGGGAGAGGGCAAGAAAAGCACAGACATTGCATCGAACATTGCATCAACAGAGATGGAGCCAGTAGAGGGGACAGAGAATGTGAGAGAAACAGGGAAGAAGGACATCTGGGAAAACTATGTCACATGGGAGCAGGGGGGTGGAAGGATTCGGACCAAAGAGACTACTAATGCAGGTTCACCATCAGCACCACCCGCAACATCACCAGCTGATAACGATGATGGAGATGATGTGAGTTTCATCAGTCGACCGTGGCGTTTGGTGGACGGCGGTCTGAACGGGCCGGCGTGTAAAGGCATGCTGGAGGCCGTTCTGTTCCACATCATGTCCCGGCCTGGACTCACACGACAGGCACTGGTGGAACACTATAAGGATGTCCTGCAGCCAATGGCCATATCTGAACTTCTACAGGCACTTATAGAGTTGGGTTGTGTGAGGAAGAAAGTCCTTGTCAAAACTCCAAAAGCGTCACTCTTCTCCCGCCCAGGACGTCAGACAGACATGAGGTCTGACGAGGCACATGTTGTCTTTATGAGCCCACCATTAGCTGCTGTCTACGGCTCGCTCAGGTGTTACCCAATGAAGCTATACTGGAACTATTTCACCAAGTTTGACAAAGAGCAGGCATGTCACAATGGCTTTTCCTCATATTACCTGGTCACACGTGCATATTTTCAAAGTCCCTGTTAAGAAAGTCTAAACACATGATACATGTATAAAAGTAATGGTTTTAAAAATGTTTTAAAAAAAAAAAGACTTTGAATAATGTTGTAATGAACTAGTTCATTATTTTTTGGGCGGTTGGGGCAGTCTGTTTCACGGTCAGCCACTGGAGCAGTAATCGGTGGGAAGGGGCCGTACCTCTCTCCAGGGGTTGACATTAATGATTGTCCGATTGTCAAGAGTACCAGTAAAAAGATAATAATATAATTTTATATTCTGGCAAGTGGAGCTTGCTTTCTGGTTGCCTGATCGGGCAAGTGGATTTTTGAAGAAAAACAAATCATTTTCTTAGACACTGCAAAGCAACCTTTGCTATTGACACATGAGATATATTCGTCCATAAACACAATCGAACATCCTTGTACTCTGTTCAGAGTGCTCTCTCTCTCTCTCTCTCTCTCTCTCTCTCTCATTCTCTCTCTCTCTCTCTCTCTCTCTCTCTCTCATCTCTCTCTCTCTCTCTCTCTCTTCTCTCTCTCTCTCTCTCTCTCTCTCTCTCTCTCTCTCTCTCTCTCTCTCTCTCTCTCTCTCCTCTCTCTCTCTCTCTCTCTCTCTCTCTCTCTCTCTCTCTCTCTCGACATGTAAATATGTACTGTACCAGCTGACATGAGCGACTAAGTGAGAAAGAAATGATGGCATGTTTCAGTCATACTGTGTGTGTCTTATACTAAGTGTTTGTTGCTTGTAGATCAGCTAAATATATGTGGTGTACAGGGAACAAAGGAGCAAGTATAGATCCCTGGGGACCCAGTAGGTCAGTAGGTTTTACGTGTTAAAGGAAATCAATAACTAAGTTGATGAATGAATGAATAAGTAAATACAGATGCACACAAGCCGCACGCGCGCACACGCACACGCACACACACACACACACACACACACACACACATACACACACACACACAGTCTTGATTAAAATCTATCAATGTCATGTTTGACTAATAGTGTGAAAAGTCACATGAGCAGGTCAGTTTATTTCCAGTTTGCACCTGAAAATGTTTTTCTTACATACAAATAAAGAACTATCATAAGATTCTGCAACTGATATATTTTGCATATTGAAATATAATATGCCTGCAGTGATATATTTGAAGAGATATGGAATAATATGCCTGCATTATTGTGTTCATAAAGGTGCAACTTTGAGAATCATTGGTTGTTTTCACAGGAGCAAGCCGCGATTATTTTTGTCGTCACCAAAGTAGGGAGGTCGATAGAATGAGTGTCAAATAGGCTCCAAACGGGGAAAAAAATAGATGACAACCCGTCCCATTGTGAGCTTGTAGATTGTCTATGCCATACATGGGCAACTGGCGTCCCGGGGGCCACATGCGGCCCCCACCTTCACTTAATGTGGCCCGCAGGTTAATATCGGAATACTGATATATTATTGATTTCAGCTGTTACAATTCCAACCATGCAAACATGACCCGCTTTAATTACTTAAGTCTTTATTAGTAGCTTAATGACTAGAATTAAAATTCTATTGTCTTTTTTATGTCCAATGTATTTGTATTTAAGCTCATAACGTTAACTAAATGCCTTTGAATTAAATAAAAATATAACTTTTTGGGGGATTTGTGGGTCCAGGATAGGGCTATTCAGCCACCAAAGAACTCACCGATAGAAGTGGACGTCATCATCGGATTCGATGGACAACCATAAGCAAGCAAGCAAGTGTGTGTGTGTGTGTGTGTGTGTGTGTGTGTGTGTGTGTGTGTGTGTGTGTGTGTGTGTGTGTATACACACATAGGAATGGATTCTCTCTCTGTATTGCATTTTATTATTGTCTGTCACTTTTTTCTGCTTTTTTACCTGCCCACTTTTGATACATTGTATAAACAATTGACTGAGTAGCCACACAGGTGGGCAGAGTATATGTTGTCACGGAGGATGTCACTATAAATCAGAGTGATCAGTCACGCCTGTGTATAGCACCTGATGAGGCCAACACGGCGAAACGCGTCATGCGAATAAAGCACAAATGAAGCATTAAAGGGGTAGTTCACCCCCCAAATAACTTTTTTTCTATTGATTACTCACCCCATGGAGCCTTGAATTCATGGATATTTATTTGTTTTTGTCGCATTCCTTCCTTTATTATTTGATTATAATAAATTTAGCCCCATTGATTCCGGTAGGAGACACAAATGCATTTGTGTCTCCTACCGGAATCAATGGGGACACATTTATTATAATCAAATTATTGGCTTAGGAATGTGACAAAAACAAAAAAATATCTATGAATTCAAGGCTCCAGATGGTCAGTAATCAATAGAAAAAAAGTTATTTTGGGGGTGAACTACCCCTTTAACCGTGTCTGAGTCCTGTCCATCGTCATTGGAGTGGAATAAATATATATATATATATATATATTTTTAACAGTTGTGCTTTGTCAAGTTATTGATTTAATTTATTATTATTATTTTTTAGATCAGCAGGTTCACACAATGGTGTCAATGTTTTATCATCAAACATAACAAAAATAAATGAGTCCATTTTGTACCTCCACATACCCCTAGAGCAGGGGTCTTCAATGTTTTTTCAGCCCAATGACCCCTTAGCTGAGAGAGGGATGAAGCAGGGACCCATATATTTCATAGATGGCTTCATTAGACTTGTTTGACAGCACTATCATTGTACGGTCACCAACCAGTCGCACCTACTGTACGTCTGATCGGCTACAGCAGCCACAATGGGCCAGGAGTTCGGGAAATAGGAGGTGTAAATAAAAGTAGATATTACTCAAACCTGTGTCTCTGATGTTTTTTTTTATTTACTAACACAAATACAAACATACATTAACACTCCCAGTAGTCAACCATACTACTAGAAGGTCAGTCAAACTACTAACCAAGCCAGTAATCAGACATATTACTTACAAGCTCAGTCTAACATGTCTAACTTTAACCTCGCCAGTAGACACACATTCTACTAACAAGGTAAAAAAAACACAGAAACAACCACGGCAATATTACCGACATGAATCTTCACACAAACTATAAACATATCAGCATATAGAATAGTTGTGTAATAAAGTTTTCTAATCTCTACTCACTGCCGGCTTATCCCGATCTCCAACGAAACTAGACTTCCCCCACTGACTCCACAGAGACACAAAGGGATGTTGCCTCCCTCCGGACACTTAGGGCCGTTTCACACTCAGGTCCCGGGTGCGCATTCCAGACCGCTTGGCTAGTGTGAATGTAGCGAATCGACCCGCGAAACGGATCACCGTTCCGTTCCCGAAACCACCTCGGGAGGCAGTCTCGGATCCGAATCATGCGTTTTCGGGTACGGTAGCTGCAATGTGAAAGCAAGCGTACCGTTAGACGGAAGTGGCCCGCTATTTGGAATAGGTGACGGTATATAAACTCGACAAAAACAGCCAACAAAAACACAGCTCTTCTAGCCGGTGCTACTGAATGAATGAAAACGCCCCAGAATGCATTGCGCACTTAAAGGGCTGGTGCATATTACTCTTAAGGTGGAACATAACAATTGAAATAATAATAAACTTATATGGGAGCCTTTCTAACAATTTTACTCATTCAATTCTGAACCGATTCTTAAAATTTAAAATTCTCTATTAGCTGTGAATGGCCTTCTTTCATGTCTATCAGTCATGAAACATTGGCGGGTCTCCATCGCGCATTTCAGGTGCGCGAGCAGCGCATATAGTATATCTTGTGGGTATCTTGTGGAGTTTCAGCTACTATGCATCCCAGAAATATATAGCTTATAAGGCTTTGTAATTTGAAATTTGTAAGTAAATATGGTAACTCATTTAGATGTAGGCCTACGTAGGTTTATAGTTTCCCAAGGACTATAGCCGTTTCACTCATGATGCAATTTCTCCTGAATGCACAGTTTAGTTTATCCCTTCTAAATAGCTTATGTGAGCATAATAAAGAATAGCAGAATAATACATTAAATTACTATCCAAAATACATTATAATGAGCATTATGAGGACCAGTTATATGAAGATAATATATAATATAATATTATAATGAGCATAATGAAGAATAGCAGAATAATTACTATCCAAAATAAATGAGAAGTTTCTTTTTATTAATTCTACAGTTTCACACACAAACGTGGGCTACAAAAACGAAACATCTCTGTGCTTTATTGTCATAAATTGCACTCTTCTACCATATGAATCTGTCATTCATAATTATTGATGTAATTCACATGTATGTCTGTATTTGTTTGTTTGTTGATGTGGGCAACGAGACCAAAGTTATTTTGGTCTCATTTTAGTTTGTTTAAATGTGTTTTCTTTATTGCTTGTCAGAATTAACTTACTTGTTAACTATGGTAGGCTATTCCCTTATGCTTAAAAAAAAACGTGTATCTTTTATTTGACCTTTTCTTCAATTGTAGCATAAAATAAGGTAACTCATGTTTTGAAAAGTGCTATATAAATAAAGTTATTGTTTTATTATTATGTAGCCTACTTAAACCCTCTATTCTCAGTAAAAACGGACCTACTTTTCTTGGACGCTTTTATCTGTCAACACCAAATCTCTCTGTCAAAAATAGCAGATCTACAAGCTCACAACGCGTCGCGCGTTGTGAGCTTGTAGATTGGCTATTTTTGGCTTATGTTCCCCCCATGCTGGGGTTCATGTGGTTAATACTATTCATAATAATGTAATGGTGTTTTAATTTTGTCAAGGCACCTTGAAATAAAATATTAATATTATCCAGTGAAAACATTAGCTAATGTTTTCATATCACTGGATAATATTAATATTTTATATTGCACGTGCATGATGTTTTCATGATGAGTAGTGTTATTCAGTTCTCACCGCAACTCCGCCCCCTTGCTTTCAACATATTTAAACGCATTTTTGTGCGAGACCAGCACAAATATTGTCGCATAGTTGATGACGTCTGTGTCCACAGGGGAAACACTGTGCATGCCGCCACCTGTAGGATCGGGGGTGTATATGCATGTGTTCTGTGGTGCGATAGGATCTATGCCCAATGTGAATGCAGGCCACTGAGGCCAGCATTCGAATTGGGAAACGTTTTCAATGAAAACGGATCCAGTGAGAAACGGCCCTTAGAGAACACAATAGGTAGGCCGCACTCTTAGTGATGGCACAGCCTGGCATCGTAAGCCATGTACTTCACACATGTCTATACTCAGTGGTGTAAAGTAACTAAGTACATTTACTCAAGTACTGTACTTAAGTACAATGTTGAGGTACTTTTACTTTACTGGAGTATTTCCAATTGTCTATACATTTACTTCTACTCCATTACATCTCAGAGGCAAATATTGTACTTTTACTCCACTACAATTGTTTGAAAACTTTAGTTACTAGTTACTTTTCAGATATAAATTATGATATTGTGAAACACACATTAACCATTTTAGCCCTATTTTATAACTAGGCTATTTGAAAATAGCCGATCTACAAGCGACACGCTGTGAGCTTGTAGATCTGCTATTTTCAAACATTTTAGTACTTTTACTTTTGGTATTTTAAGTATATTTTGATGGCAATACTTTTGTACTTTTACTCAAGTAACATTTTGAATTCCGGACTTTTACTTGTAACAGAGAACTTCTGCATTGCAGTATTGATACTTTGACTTAAATAAAACATTTTAGTACTTTTTCCACCACTGTCTATACTAGGAACATCTTACATTGTCTGCAAACAGCTCCAACCCCATACTCGGAACAGCTTACATGTTGCTCAACTTAAAAGTTACGCACTTCACACATAACATACATTTATGCACACCAAACATGTTCAACATAAATCCCCCAATTTGTCATTTTAATCCTTTTAAGAATCCAAAATTCCAAATTCTATTTTGAAAATTGAAATAACTTTACATCAAAAGCAAATTACTACCAATTGAATTAGAAACAATTATTCACCACCTGTTTTACATTTTAAGAGTTAAATTAACCCAGAACACAAATTAATCTGACATATAGTTGCCTGTCTACATTTAAAATGAACACTACAAGTCCATCTTCTTTGGAACACTCATATGTTCTTGTCATCCCACTTAAACCCCTTTCAATTTGACGTTCCTAATTTGGGCATGTCGTTCATGGGCAAAGTTTTAAACGCTTCAAAATAGTAAAATAGCAGATCTACAAGCCCAGTTGCTCAAAACCTGGCAGGTCAGCCATTTTAGCCGTTTTTGCGCAACATCATCGTACAACTAAGTATATAAAATAGAGCTTAAGTGGCAAACACAAATCCTGATAGACAAATATTTCGCTCCTATTGTCATCAATGCACCCTACTTAACTCCTTTCATCACAACTTAGAGGTAGGCAGTAAATTAATACATTCATCATCATCATGCAAGTTATTCAAATTCTTCAGTCATAACTGCACACATGAAATGGCTTCATCCATTTCCCTGTTACAGGCACATGCTGCTAGCATCTTTTAAGCCCAGTCCACCCGAGTGCAACTAACCACAACTGCCAACTGAACATAAACGGACACAAAGGCCCACATCTGGGTGGGCCTTTACATCAGTCATGCCCAACCTCAGCTGCCGGTATGGCACTGGCCTTATTCAAAACACTGCCAACCTCCGCGGAGGGTAGCAGTGGAGATGTCAGTTCCTCTGGCAGTGTTATTTGCCGCCACGAAACGCACCACCAGCCCCCGCAGAGGACGGTGGTGGGACAGTCATCTCTCTTTTCCTCACCTTTTAACTTTTTACCTTTTTCTTTCGAAACCTGCTCATGACCCACCGAACAGGCGTGAATAGGTCAGGTGGATTAGCCCACTCAGATATCTCTCTGAGCAGCCGTTCCAGCTCCACTTCCGCTGGGCTGCGCACTCCTGCACACTGCACACTGGGAAGAGACTTCCTGGCAGACCAAGGGCCCGATGGGGGGATTGCATCTCCACACTGGCCTGGGAACGCCTCTGGATCCCCCGGGAGGAAGTGGCCAATGTTGCTCAGGACACGGAAGGCCGGAGCTCTCTGCTGGAACTGTTGCCCCTGCGACCCGACTCCGGATAAGCGGTTGAAGCTGGATGGATGGATGCGCACTCTTGGCCCCTCACCTTGATCAGACTCGACTGGTCTGATCCCCGTGGCTCCTGGCCTCCCACTTTTGTCAGACAGGGCCCCGGGCTCGAGGCAAAGGCCACCTTTCTTTGGTGGTGCCACGACTCCCCTCTCGATCGCCTCCAGTCTGCGTGGGTAGTTGAGGACAGGGTTCCGCGCCTCTGGACCTCTCAGCGGGCTGCTGCTCGGGCTCACTTCCCTGCGTACCTTGCTGCTCCGCCCTGGTGTGGTGACGGAGTGTGGATTGGTGTTGGTCTCCTCTCCGGCCTTCCCCACATGAGTCTTTACCTCGACCGTCCCCTCCCCCGCGGCCTCGTCCTCAGGAGCAGCTTCCTCGACCTTCTCCTCTGCAGCCTCTGTCGCGACCTCCAATGGCACCTCGTCCGCGGCCTCGTCCGCAGGAGCAGCTACCTCTGTGCCCTCTGTCACGACCTCCGAAGGCTCCTCCTCCTCGGCCGCCGATGGCCCCTCTGTCACGACCTCCACGGTGCTTTCAGCAGTCGACTGATGGCGTGTCATTACCTCCCCTTCCTCAAAGAGGTCTGGACACCCACATGTGGCGATGAGTAGTTCTTAGCTTTTGAGACAGATGAAGTGTGCACAATACATTACAACAATTGTATTATGCTTATATCATACAATGCAATAAAGCCAGCGGCTTGCTTGTTGCGGTCCTTTCACGTGTAGTTATACTTTATCAGTTGAAGCTCTATAATTCAGTATTATGAAAATGTGTCTCTTCAACAAACCGATACAACAATGCTTTTTAGTTAAGTGTGTGTGTGTGTGTGTGTGTGTGTGTGTGTGTGTGTGTGTGTGTGTGTGTGTGTGTGTGTGTGTGTGTGTGTGTGTGTGTGTGTGTGTGTCTCGGGGCAGCGAATGGGCGGGGTGTTTACGGCATGGTTTCGGGTTTCAAGCAGTGTTTGTGTGGCCACATGTGGAGGAGGACCATGTATACACGTCACGGGAGAAGGGAAAAAAACGTGTACACGTGATGCGGAAGTCTTCCGCGAGGAGATGTGAAGAGTGGTCGAAGCCCACACTTCATGTACACTCGCTCCATGCGCACTCGGAGAGCCCACTTGGCTCCTCCACTCGGCTCCTCCAAAAAGCAAATGACCAATTGGTTCAAGCTGGAGTGACCGAGTGGGAGTGGTCGAGATTTTGGGTATTGGAATTCAGCTAAAGGGACGTTGCCTCCCACCGAATGACACGTGATTTTAAATGTAAACGTCCACTGAATGGCACAGAAACCCCATCTGCAGTGACCTTATAATGCCCTTCAGAAACCAGGCCTCTTGGCAGTGGTGTAAAGTAACAAAGTACATGTACTCAAGTACTGTACTTAAGTAAGAGGTATGTTTACTTTACTGGAGTATTTCCAATTGTCAGTACTTTTACTTCTACTCCACTACATCTCAGAGGCAAATATTGTATACTTTTACTCCACTAGAATTATTTGAAAACTTTAGTTACTAGTTACTTTGCAGATATAAATCACTATATTATAAAACATACATTAACCACTTTAACCCTATTTTATACCTCGGCTATTTGAAAATAGACGATCTACAAGCTCACAACGCGTCGCATCGCGACGCGTTGTGAGCTTGTAGATCTGCTATTTTCAAACATTTTTGTACTTTTACTTTTGGCACTTTAAGTACATTTTGATACCAATACTTACCAATATATTTTGAATTCCGGACTTTTACTTGTAACAGAGTACTTCTACATTGCAGTATTGATACTTTTACTTAAGTAAAACATTTGAGTACTTTTTTCACCAGTGCCTCTTGGTTGACTTTCATAGAGCATGTCACAGTTAATGACCACAAACAGGCAGTATTAACCTTCATATATGTATGTACTTATCCCTGCCTTTATATGTCAGCCTACCACGCCGGTATAATCCTAAATAAGCAGGAAGTACGCACATGATAATAATCTTAATAATTTCATAGGCGCTGGAGGCGTGGAATAACCCTACAATCATAGTGTGTTGGATTTCTGTTAAAGGGATAGTTCAACCAAAAAATGTTTTTTTTTTGTATTAGTCACCCCATGAATTCAAGTCTCCATGGGGTGACTAATAGAAAAAAAATAGAAAACAAGTCATTTTGGGGGTGAACTATCCCTTTAATGTGTATTTTCAGACATTTAACAACTTAAACCCTCAATACTTAGTAAACATGACCTTTCACTTTGTTCATGGTCTGCTCTCTTTTCCCCCCCTCTACACCAAATCTTTTTGCCGGAAATAGCCGAGCTTGTGAGCTTGTAGATCTGCTATTTTCGACTAATGTTCCCCTCAGAATAGGGATGCTTGGGTTCAAGTGGTTAATGTAAAAAAAAAAGTTCCAATCACACGATCACACACAGACACACCCACACGCACACACACACACACACACACACACACACACACACACACACACACACACACACACACACACACACACACACACACACACACACACACACACACACACACACACACACACACAGATCTGATGAGTTGCAGCAGTCTTACCTTTGTTTGAACGACTCAGAAAGGTTTTCCCAGATCTCACTGACACCCTTCTATCTGTTCACTTTTATACAGTGCTCTGGGAGGGACCAGGGATGTGTCACTCCTCCTGGCATACATACTGTTGTTACTGTTGTTACTGTGTTATGTTAGACAACAAACAGTCACGGGCGAAAATATGGGTTGAGGCTAGGGGGGGTCGGCCGCACGTGAAGCGCGCGGGCGTGGAAACTTTCGAGTTTATTTATTTTTTTCTCTCTCTAATATATATATCTCTAAATATTAAGACGGGTGTCGCAAAGTGGTTAATGTATGTTTTGTAATAATAATCAAAATCTACAAAGTAACTATAGCAGTGGTGGAAAAAAATACTCAAATGTCTTAATTAAGTAAAAAATGTATAATTCAAATAATTGTAGTGGAGTAAAAGTACAATATTTGCCTCTGAGCTGTAGTGGAGTAGAAGTAAATTTGTCCTGAAAACTCGAAATACTCCAGTAAAGTAAAAATACTTCAAAATTGTACTTTAGTACAGTAATTGAGTAAATGTACTTAGTTACTTTACACCATTGTTTGTTTGTTTGCTCGTGCATTGGGCTGATGGGAGGACTTACCCATGTTATTTGGCATGGACTGGCCGTAACTAGATATTCCTCATTCAGAACTTCAGTGTTCTTTCCATTTAGGCTACTGTACATTCAGTGACCAATCTGAAGGGGGGATCATATCCCCCTGTACCCCCGGGATTTTCGCGCCTGCAAACACTTAAACAAAATAGTAAACAGAAAACTAAATACACATAAAACTCCATTTACAATACAAAATCGAACAGACTCTCACAAAATAGTGATATGGGGTGACATATTACACAAAACTGATTATTTTATTTTGATTTTTACAACACATGTAACTTACACAAAACTTTACACCAGTCACACTTACCTGCACTGAATGTGTGCATGCACACACACACACACACACACACACACACACACACACACACACACACACACACACACACACACACACACACACACACACACACACACACACAGAGCAAACTGTTAGCAGCTAAATGTATTTTACCTTTTGTAACTACGTATCTATGTGACCGTATTATTTTCATGCTGGCATACTTGAAGAATATGTACAGGGAAAGGTTTGAGACAGAAAATGACATCAGACATGAGACCAGAACATAAGACTGTATAAAAGAGATGGACAAAGTGATTCCCCAGACTCTACAGACCTTAAAATGAAGCCTATTTTTCAACAATTTCAAAGCCGCCATCTTTAATATATAACAAAAAGCAACCGGAAATCAATCGCTAAATGAATGCTATTGGTTGGGTAACTTGTCAATCAATAGCGGGAGCGGGGAATTAATGCTATTGGTTGTGTAGCTTGTCAATCAAATCATCCCGCACCTCCTAGAGCATTTATCGTCAATTTTAAAATAAATGGCACCATAATTTACCAAAACGCATATCATGGTGATTGAAAGAAGACTTTAAACTAGCGACTGTAAGCATATAGTATTTATGACGATGTTTATTAAGGTAATAAAATCAAGTCTAAAGTTTGTCAAAAACCCACCCACTTGAATTTTGAACCCACTCAATTTCAAAGCAGGATGCTGGGCCCTAACCTGACACCGTCAAATGGAAGAAGCTTGCGACACACATTTGCTTCCCATCTGAGACTCCGGTCGCAGAATCGATGACAGGCGGTTTTTCTTTTTTTCAAGCTACTAGGCAGGTGATTGGATGATCCCGCCCCTAGCAGCCGCTGATTGGTTCGAACACGCAGTGTTCGCGCAGCTTTACTCCCTGCGCAATCCCAGACCTCCTTCCTGAAATCAAATGCAAATGAGATTTCCGGAGGGAGAGGGGTTTACCAGGCTAGCTGGGCCCTTGGACCAGAAGCATGGCGTAATTTGTGGGGGGCAATGGCCCAGACAATAAAGTTTTTTCCCAGTCTAGCTGCTCAAAGTCGTGGGCCAGAGAAAAAAAAGGAAAAATCTACATGACAACAACTTTAGCAGCCCCTCACCCCTGTCCATACTGTGGACATACAAGTTGCCTTTGTTTTCAAATTTCCCACATTTGCAAGTCACAAAACCGGTTTCACTGAAATAGTGTGGAAGCGGGGAGAGAGAGAGAGAGAGAGAGAGAGAGAGAGAGAGAGAGAGAGAGAGAGAGAGAGAGAGAGAGAGAGAGAAATATTGTCGCTGTGATCTACAAGCTCACAGCGACACATTGTGAGCTTGTAGATACTTTTACTTTTGGTACTTTAAGTACATTTTGATGCAAATGCCTTTATATTTTTACTCAAGTACGGTACATTTTGAATACCGGACTTCTAATTGTAACAGAGTATTTCTACATTACAGTATTGATACTTTTACATAAGTAAAACATTTGAGTAGGCCTACTTTTTCCACCACTGAAGGCTGGTAGAGGCATTGACACAAAATGTGTGAGGGTTGATGAGCTCCTGTTGCCCTGGGCCTCGTACCTGTTTCTCCTGGTGTAGCACCGTCTGGAGTGGCAGTGTCTTCACTGGGAGTTGGAGCAGTAATGCTGCTGGCTGCTGGAGCAGTTCTGATGGTGTCTTCCTCCATAGGCTCTGGTCTTACCTGTGATTGTTTCCTCATATTGACATGTCTTCTTACAACTACCACAGCTCACACAGATGGTAAGTAATGAAGAACTTGACTGACCTCCGGTATTTAAACACACCAGTCTAGGTACTCAAGAAAGTCCATTATCATATGGAGGGGCCCACACAATGGCTTGTTAGCATCGTATTTGTGTTGATGGGGGCATTTACATCTCTGACGTGGATTTATCACCTTTAAGATTTGGCACCTGAGGTGTTGGTGGACACAATGGCAGCTTTTCAGGGCAATAAGGACAGTCATAACAGTGTACTGTA
This sequence comes from Gymnoscopelus braueri, assembly GCF_963280865.1. Taxonomy (NCBI): domain Eukaryota; kingdom Metazoa; phylum Chordata; class Actinopteri; order Myctophiformes; family Myctophidae; genus Gymnoscopelus; species Gymnoscopelus braueri. The sequence goes on along the minus strand of NC_137605.1, from coordinate 56,959,639 downwards.
GTGATGCCACTCTAAAGAAATATGGGTATTTTATGACCAATTGAACTACTTAAACTTGAATAGTTCAATTGGTCATAAAATAGATGTATTTATTTAAAGCAAATCTATTTGTACATGTTGGCAATGCCAACTATACTTTAACTTCATAGTTCCATTTATTGTCTCCGCCAGGCCAAAAGAGAGTATGCCAATATACAAACTCACAGCGTGTTGTGAAGTTTATAGATCGGCTATTTACGCAATTTGGGGGCGAATGTGGTTAATCTCTTCTCTATAGCCTGTGCAGTGTTGAAACTTGAAATATTCTCAACTGCACACATGGACAAAAGAAAAGGAATAAGAAGAAACCTGGACAGCATGCGAGACCAGAGGGGTTTGAACAGTTGGCGGACAGAGTTCCGCCAACTGTCCCCCATCAGGGGGGAGGTTAACCAACCCCCCTCATAAATCAACGCTATTGAACACCCTTTACGTCTGTGTAAAAAAAAAAAAAATGTAACCAATGAAAAGTATTAAAAAGCGCCTCTGACAAAACCTCCCACCTCCATTGGATCCTCAAACTTTCTGTCAAAACCCCGCAAATCCCCCCCTCTCCTCTCCTGCTGCTGTTCTACAGCTCAGAGCACAGCGCACTGACTGCGCAGTGAGTGCACACAGAAGAGCAGCACATAAACAAACAGTAACGACACCGGGTTTTCCCCCTGTGGTCTGTTAAAACTATGCAGTGTACCTGTTTATCAAACTTAGCACTGACGCTAATGTTATGAAAACAAGTCATTATTTTTCTAAAATCTATGAAGTGTTTAATGAGGAGAGCATTGTGACAAGAAAGGAGTTCATAGCATTTCTGTCTCGCTAGTTCTACTGAAACTCCAACTCTGTAAACCCCTCTTTGCGGAAGTTATTATATTTAAAGTCCTTTTTATTATTGTAGGCCTACATAATAAGTGTCATGGAGCATCAGGGCATTAATTCACACGTCGTGATGCATTGTGAGCTTGGAGATCCATTGTTAGCTTTTGGGAATTTAGACTCATTTGAAACCTCTCCCTCAGCAGCGATTGGAGCTATTGTCTGCTGTTCAGACTCCTAACTCCACTTAGGCTGGATTTCTGCTCGGACAAAACTCCTAACTCCACTTGAGCTGGATTTGGGTAGTGTTGACAATATAATGACACATGCAAGTATCTGACAATAATAAAGTCACTATACCTACTAAGTATTGCTTTGTTTTAAAAAAATATAAGGTTTTCTTCATTTCCTGAAAAATGTGGAGTTAGCTGGTTGCTGCTGGACAGCAGAGATATATTGATTTATCAATATATGTGCTTGTTTGTTTATATATATATTTAGTCATTAATTAATTCATTTATTATCCACTGACTAGTCCATGACTAAGCACATGATTTGGCAACCCGGGAGCCAGGGATCACAAAAACGTTAATAAACAGCTGATATTTGGGGAGAGTGAAAAACTAGCTTTGCTGTTCCGTGCACATGGTAATGGATGGCTGTGTGCAAATTCAGATCAGCCACTGAGGAGAACCGGGCAGAAGAGATTTTGGCCTCACCACGATTTGGGCCTCACCACCCTCATAGAGCTTTGTAGAATTATAGGAGGATTATTGTATTCTATTGTCATGCACACAAAGTGCCTAAACCTTATGCATTTTCATACAAGATACCAAGAACAGCTGTAGTGGTCAAATCTTTCAAATTTTATTACAACATTACAGGAATTATTTTGAATACAGCCTTCTTTCAAAAAAAACGAACAAATATCCTGCATTTGTTTTCTCTTCATGAATCATAACATGCAATTTTCCAAATATGAACTCTATTTGACATGTGGATTTCTTGACTCGGATGCAGTGGTTGGTAGATCTCACTGAAGCTTTGTCATTCATTGGATACTGCATGTCTGCTCAGCAATCTTTGCAACCGCCTTTGCTGCTTTTGAAAGGAAGGAGTTATTTATTTCAGCTTTCCTTCTTGCTTCTTCTTCTAGTTTTGCTTTCAACCGTTTCTCTTCTTCTGTCAGATCCGTCCCTACATATTTTTTTTTCAGTTTCTCCATCGCTCTTTGTCTCGCATGTGCATTATCTTTAAGATTTAAAGTTGTTTGTTCTTGTATTGCTCTCTCTGCTTCTTTTAACATCTCAGTGGAGTAGTGGGTACTGAAATTACCATCCACCAGCGACTTGATTTTCCCCAGCAGCTCAGGGACCTGATAGGGATCCTCGCTTTTGTTGTTAAAGACATGGTAGCGACCGTCACATTTTTTTATCAGTTCACGTAGTTTTGTACTCTCTTTAAAAAAGTTTTCAACTGTTACACCTTTAAGTTTAAGCTCGTCACCACCAGTGAAGAGAATAATGGTGTATTCGTTTGACATTGGACCAAATACCTCCTGAATAATTTCCACCGTTTCCTGCTCCTCGTCTGTGAATTTTCCCAGTCTAATCACAACCAGGAAAACATGAGGACCAGGAGCAGCGAAACACATACACTGTTTGATCTCATGAATGACTTTTTCGTTACTAAATCTGGTGTCAAACAATCCTGCCGTGTCAACAACAGATACTTTTCTACCCTCCACTACACCTCTGTCCTTCTTACAGTTTATTGTCACAGATTCAGGCGCAAATTCAGATTTAAATGCTTCATGACCCAGGATGGTGTTTCCAGCGGCGCTCTTTCCAACTCCAGTCTTTCCAACCAGCACCACCCGAAATTCTTCAATGATATGGAGAAAAAAACTGATATGATTACATTCATACTGTGTGTGTGTGTGTGTGTGTGTGTGTGTGTGTGTGTGTGTGTGTGTGTGTGTGTGTGTGTGTGTGTGTGTGTGTGTGTGTGTGTGTGTGTTTGAGGGAGTACGTACCTGTTGAATTCATTTCTGTCTTGTGTTTTTGTTACTCTGTGTTATAGAAATATTATATTCCATTCAGGTGAAGTTTCTGATCATTTATTAAGAAGATTCAGGCAGAGAGCAACAGCATACAGATCATTCAGAGCCAGGCCTCCTGGCCTGACCAACAGCCCATTCGGGGCACAAACCTCTCTAACCTCCTCTACCACAGTTCTTTATACTCCACATTGTACCAAAGAGGCTTTTCTAAATGGTCTTATAAGGTATGGACTAAATATAAGAGAGACACAACCATAGCTACACAAATACACATAGCTGAGACAGTGACAGTAGCATGAAGGATTCAGATCAGCTGTTCCATTTACAGCTGTAGGTGAGTTACATTTAGCACATTCATGTGTAGAGTGGTTGACTAAAGACCCCTGCTGTGAGTTTAAACCTTCTTAGTTCAGATAAAGTTAGATAGTACAGAAATGATAGAAGAACAGGTTGGCATTCTAATTTATCCATTACATTCCAGAGTTTTTTCTTTTTGTACATGAATAATCATATTCATGTACATACGACATAGAATGCCAAATCAATAGACATTTTCCTACCTACATGTTGATATAGCTATATATTTACTCTACCATTTACTGTATGATCAATCAGACAAAAATATCAGGAGACAGGACGTGCGACTTATAACTGATGCATAATTGCCTGACACAGAAGGCATCACTGACTCTGCCATTAACCTAATAATAATATCCAAAGTAGATCTACTTGTTTGGGTTTGAGAGCTCTCTCTCTCTCTCATTTTCTAGAATTTAGTATATGTGAAATCTTTTATCTGGTTGGACGTTAAATCTCTGTTTTTCAAGGCAAAGGGCCCTTAGCACGCTGGCTAATTGGGGCGATACGCGTGTCTAAACACTTCTCTCCCTTCTAAACGTTAAAAGGCCAGAGACTATGCAGTCAAAACAAATATTTCCACATTTATGGCCAATGCCCAGTTGACTAATTTTTTCTTTTAGATATCAGCTTTTATCTAAAATTCCTATATTAATTTATTCAGATAAATATCAAACATATCACATGAAACATATTACAGACTAATAGACCTGGTTGTTTTAGGTTTGAAAGCTCTGAAAGCCTCTCACTCATAATGTCAAATCTATCTCTGTTTGTATGTTAAATCTCTGTTTCTCACGGCTGAGGGCTCCATTATCATCACGTGGAATTTGCTACCAAATGGAATTTTCATCACTCGGGCATTTTCGCTACATGGAATACAAATCTCACCCTTCTAGACGTTGACATGCCAGAGATTAGGCAGTATAAGAACAAATATGTTCACATTAGTTATCGAATATAGTTTTCCAGTCTTCATGGCTCTTTCCTCCATCTTCACTTGGCATACGGGTCCATTTGGTTTGCATTTCTGACAGTGATCTCCGCTTTGCTAGTGGTTCCAGTAGTGCCTCTCACGTGCAGCATGTCTCTCTGTGGCAGTGATCTCCATTGGGCTGGTGGGTCCCAGTTCAGTGGCTCTCAAATGCTCTCTGTGGCTCTCTGTGCCTTGTCCTCCTGCTGTGGCAAAGTCTCTTGTTGTTTGTATGGTGTTCGTCACCTCTGCTGCTGCATGGTGACATTGTTGGTGCTGCTCTCATGGCTGGTGACCATGCATGCTCTGTGGAAAACGCATGCTCTGCTCCTTCCCTCTGTGGCTTGAAGCTTGTGGTTTCCTTGTTGTCATCACAGACAGAATAGATCGGTCTGCAAGGTTCCAATCGTGTAGACCTTGTTGAAGATCATCAGAAGTTGATTCTGCATAGCTTGCTTCTGTGGCGGTCTCCTCTTTGTCCTCCATCGTCTGGATGTGGTCCGGATCTGCTTTGAGAAAATCTTCTCCCCAAAAAGTCCTTCACCCTTAAGTTCTTTTGATCAAGTATCCATAATCATAATTAGTTATGAAATATGAAATATTGATCCTGCCGACAACGCCAAATGTTATAGAAATATTATATTCCATTCAGGTGAAGTTTCTGATCATTTATTAAGAAGATTCAGGCAGAGAGCAACAGCATACAGATCATTCAGAGCCAGGCCTCCTGGCCTGACCAACAGCCCATTCGGGGCACAAACCTCTCTAACCTCCTCTACCACAGTTCTTTATACTCCACATTGTACCAAAGAGGCTTTTCTAAATGGTCTTATAAGGTATGGACTAAATATAAGAGAGACACAACCATAGCTACACAAATACACATAGCTGAGACAGTGACAGTAGCATGAAGGATTCAGATCAGCTGTTCCATTTACAGCTGTAGGTGAGTTACATTTAGCACATTCATGTGTAGAGTGGTTGACTAAAGACCCCTGCTGTGAGTTTAAACCTTCTTAGTTCAGATAAAGTTAGATAGTACAGAAATGATAGAAGAACAGGTTGGCATTCTAATTTATCCATTACATTTGTAAGAGGGGGGAGGGGGTATGATGATTATAGCAACATATTCATATAAGACAGATGATGTTCTAAATGCAGCAACAGTTTTTCATCATGTAATCAAATGGGCTGTAATAGACTCTTTATACTGTAAACAGGGGAGTCGTCTTATAAGAGTGGTACTTCTTAAAAATTACAAATGCTCCAAAGCCTCCAAATTAAAAAAAGATGCAATTTCGGCCTGTAGACCTTTTCCGTAATAATAAATTGTGTTATTTAGCATATTTGCAATTTTGTTCATGTTAGCCTCGACAGACAACTATTGCAGGATAATTGACATGATGAAGTAGTAGTAGAAGGTACGGAACTTGACTGAGATTAATTTCCATCACTCACCTGAAGACGGGAAAAGTATTAGACGGCCCTCCTGATCGTTGTGGTGGTTCTTTAACTGTGTATTGTTTGCAGGGACAACCTATCAGTGGAAATAAGTGTGATAAGTAAGTCATTGAGTAATCATAACAACTCTCACATTTAGGCTTCATTAAGCACCACCTGCTTGGTTTGTATTGTGTGGAAACAAATAGTAACTTGTGTTTGGAAAAGTTACTGTGTGTCTTAAATGGACAATACTTGAACTGAGTTTAGGATAGCTAACTACATCACACAACTTCATGCCTCTAGGAAATTACATTACTGTTGACATTACTCACTGATATTGCAAACTCTTACTTTATTTTGATTTGATTCATACATTTTTCCTGTTTGACATTTCTCAATTATGCCTGTGGATATAACTGTCTATTTATTGCACAGTATTTGATACTATATTGAATTGAGCTAGGTCATTGAATCTAAAGCTAGTTATGATTGGATTGATTTGTGTGGTAATGAAGCATAATGTAGCCTATACACTAATTATACGCTGATTGCTGTTCATGTACGTTTTGTAATAGCTTGTTTAATTATAACTTTGTTGCCCAATAGATTTTCACATAAAATCAACACTGCCACACGTTGGTTGTCAATCTGACATCTGATCTTTAGTAGATGGAAAAGAAGGAAAATGTAGGTCAATTGACTACCATGCATCTAGAATATGCATCTATAGATTTGCGATCTCATCATGATTTATATAAGACCGTAAGGTAAGTAAAATTTAGCAATTTGTATCACACAGGTGATTCAACTTCAAAGGGGACACACACCCATGTCTACATTTTCCCCCAGTCTGTAGGATGCTGATTTTTCATGTCTGTAAGTGACCAGTATTTATGATACTCGAAAAAGTCTATACTAAATTATTTATAATGTGCTATAATTATTGTTATAAACATTATGCATATTTATTTATTTATGAGTTCTCATACAGTGTTATAAGCAGATTATAATGCATTTTAAAGTATGTTTACTGTATAAGGTATCATAGACAGGATTCATAGGAAGTGTCACCGGTTAGGTTTCCCATCTGCATGTTACGAAAAGATATAAGAGGTCTCAGTGTCTTACCTGTTTCAATGTTGAAATTCTGATGTACTGTAGGTCTGGAGAGACAGAGGAAAGACAGGCTATGAAGGTTCATCAACAAGGACCAGCTCACTCACTTACTCATCTCTGGTGTCTCCCTGTCTTTTTATATATTTCAGTGTGCAAGTCCTTCAATGGGGGAAGTCACAAGTCAGAGATCTATCTCTATTGTTTACATGAAGAGAGGCCGTTTATTATAAATGCTGTGAAGGGATTATGTGACCTGATTAAGCAAAGTCACATTTGCATCAAGGAAGATACTGTAACAGCAAAGTAGGAATAACACAATCAAGAATTGATCTAATCAAGGTTCAAGAGTTAACCAGTAAGGGATATTTCACTTAAAAAAAAACTTTTTGGGTCATTTTATCATCTACTCAGGCCTTTGTGAGCCCCCCAGACAGTTTTTAAATAGATTTTTAAGTTGATTCACTATTTAGATATTTGATATTCATTTTATCAGACACGAGGAGCGCTCGCTTTTAGGCGCGGGGCTTCGGCGCGAGGCGGGGCTTTTCGAGACAGGGTTTTTTACGCGAGGAGGAGGAGGCGCGAGGCGGGGCTTTGATACGAGGCGGCGCGAGGAGGAGGAGGAGGAGGAAAATATAGCTAGTATGTATGTTTGTGTGTATGTATGATAACAAACAAGCTAAAATGACTATAAAATAAAAAAAATTAGCAACAGAATACAGCCTACAGCTGAGGGTCATTTACATGTGAACTATTCATTCATCTGATGAATACGGAATGTGAGTTTCAATTGGTTCCTAATGGCTCAAATGAATACTGGCTGGTGACATCAGTACAAGGCAGAGGGCAGTATAAAGGTTCCAGTTTGAAACTTGGTCAGAAGAGAACTTTGACACCATCATGACACCACGACTACGAGCCAAGAAGTACTCCCCAGAGGAGGTGCTGTCCATGCTTGAAGACAGACGTGGACAGTGATGATGGAGATGAGGAGACACAAGAACCAGAGTACTATCCTGAACATTCCACTGATTCAGAATCTGACTCAGATGATCCAGCTGACCGCAAAGCACTTGAGCTCCCACAGCCGGCACCGAAAACAACTGGGACACAGGGTTAGATCTGTATCTTAAAGAATGATTTTCTTTCTCCATTGGCATTTACATTAAAAATATATTGAAATGAAGCACAATCACAACCCTGTTGAAAGTAATTCCACACACCTGAGTGCTGTGCATTCCTTCAGAACAATAGAAGCTGGTGTTCTATGAAGGAACAACAGCTTAATACACTGTGAGGAGGAGACTCTTCAATGAACTCCACTATTTTCTAAACATGACCTCAAAGTCTTCAAAACACACACATACAGTACCTTTAATGGCTGCAGTGTCCCTAACATACACTGGGAAGAAACATATATTCAACTTTAAGTTCAACTGTTATTCTTCTCACATAAATGTACACAATTATACTGTACATTTAAAATGCATTTCTATTCACCCATGAACAATGAGGTGAATTGTTAGCATTTAGTGGCAACATTTCACAGCAGATTAATTTCTATAGAGTGTTTGTTCAGTAATAGGAGTCTCTATGTCTCTCCACCTCTTTATTCAACAGAAAAATGCATTTTCAGGTCGGGATACCGATGTTAACCAATCAGGATGTGACGAGTGAAATTGGAAAAAATGAACAGACAACATTGGAACTGGAACACTAAAAAAATGAAGCTGATAAATGGGTACTCTCTCCTGATTGGCTGAGATTGTGTCACCTAACTGAAAATGTATTTTCTGTTTATTAAAGAGCTGGAGAGACGGGAGACCCCTGTTACCAAACACACACTCTATAGCAATGATTACTATTAACATAATAGTGCTTTAACCTTTTAACAAAAAACTTTTTTTTTAACCAAAAAATATCACTTGCCCTACCTTTAAATAAAACTTCCAAAATAATGTAAACAAGATACAAACTAACTGAAAATGCATTGTGTGTTTACACAACTTGATTCAGGACCACCAGAACATGACCAGCTTCTATGAGCGTTCTGATGTGATTCAGGACCACCAGAACATGAACAGAACCTTGTTGACTCACTCAACAAGGAAACACATTAAGTCGTACAGCGAGAAAGGTTTTTAAAAGTGTCAAAGCCTCCAGTTCTCCAGACCAGACCTGCTCTAGTCAGCTGTCAAATGTTTTTTTACAGACGTATTTAACCTGTCATTGTCTCTAACATCTATTTTGGGCATGTTGTCATTATTGTCATCCTTTCCTTTGAGCATCCTTAGAGGAGACATACTGGTGTGGTTCAACAACCTGACAGAAAAAGACTTAAAGACAACTTAAGAAGATGAAGATAAAACTACTGATTTGTTGTTCAAATTGCCACTGCACAGAAATCGAGCATTTTATTTTGAAAGAGTTATTTTACTTTCACAGCCAGCCATACTGGCAAGGTACTAGACAGGGTCTCTATTGTACAAGTAAAATACAATTGTTTACATTGTTTTGCAAATGTATTTCTCTCTTCTTACTAACAGGAAGTCGATCATGTTTATTTTTTTTTGTATCATGTATATTTCATACAAGATGCTATGAAAAATAATGGCATAGTTTGGAAAACAGTGTTTGTATTTTTGTTACCATCACATAAAATAAACATACGCACACTATATAATATATGCAAACTATATAATGCAAGTTCAAGTAAATAAACTGAATAATGGAAGATAAGAAAACTCAATGCAAATTAACACATTTAGTGTAGTTAGAAGTAGAAGTATGTATACTTGATGAGCACAGAAAGGCACATACAACCATGTTGAAGTCTATTCAATGTGGTGTTGTTGCAGCTTTCTTTTCAAATGGGCATGTGGTGCGGGTACAGTTTTACCACGGTTCTCCGTTTACTACTCACTATGGGATATCAGCGCCCTCAGGCGATGAGACAGAGCAACACACACGCTCCCGGTGCCAATACTGATTGGCTAAGGGTATGTCACGAGTCCGGAAGACCCAGGAGTATAAAGCTCCCTCGTGACGTAGGCTCTTCCTCTTTTCTCCACTCTGCAAGCGAATGCGCAGAAATTCACACACAACAAAGCAAGAAATTTTTCAACTTAACCCAACGCGGGAATACGGAGTATATCCCCACGGGAAAATCCTTGCAAATAAGTTTTCTCCCGGAACTTATTATTAAGTATTTATTTATTTACCTATCCTCTCAGTTTTCCTTATTTCTTGGTCTGTTCTGGAAAAGCCGGTTAGCTGAAAAAGCCGGTTAGCTGCTAACACCGGTTAGCAGCTACTAGCTCATTCATTCATTCAGTGGCTAGGCTAATGCTAGCAGCTACTAGGCTACGCTACTGGCTAGGCTTTAGCCTGTTGTTTTCCCAGACCGAGGACCAAGATGGAACCACCGAGGAGTTGCGGGGTCGCGGAATGCGACCCCCTCATCGCCGCAGACGACCCCCACCGCATCTTCATCCACTGCTTGGGGGTCGATCACGCGTTCTGCGCCAGGACCCACCCGGGTGAGACAGATGCGTGCCCTAACTGCACGAGGTTAACCGTTTCTCAACTTGACGCTCGGCTCGTCAGGGCTAGGACCCTGGTTGGCTGGACTAGACGAGATAACGGTGAGACCTCCACCGGACCGGGGACCCCAGTCGGGCAGCACGAGCGGCCCCCCGGCTCATGGGACCCCCACCGGTGCCGATGCCAAGACTAGAGCGTCAAGCGTCCACGACGCTGACGCCACCTCCCGCCGCTGCTGCTGCGATGGGGGTTTGTCCCCACCGCAGCATGCTAGCAGCGGCCCTCCCTCCCCCCCTGCCAGCGAGGAGTCGATGGCTCTTCACGATGACGACATGGCGGAGGACGGGGAAGTTTTCCTGGAGCTCCCGTCGTACCAGGACACCCAGGAGGTGTCCACGACGAGCCCCGGACGGGGTGAACCTCCCGCAGCCACCGAGGAAGAGATCCTCGAACCTGTGGCGGCTGGTTTCAACGAATGGCTAGCCTCACTAAGCAACAGGTTGTTAGCAGCGCTGTTCTAGCTTAGCTTGCTAGGACAACACCAGCTCGTTAGCCTCTTCAGAGCCGGCGTCTGTACCACGAAGAACGAGGCTACAATCGGGTGCTTTGAGACACATAAAGGGTTTTCATAAGAGTATGTTGAACTGTTTATGCTGTTTCCACTGTTCTGTGTTTTATTCTGTTCCATTAAAATTTCCCAAAATACACAAGCACACTATCCAGCCCCGGTCAGGAGGTCACGACGCTAGGGGTCCCTGGGGGTCCCCGGGCGTCGATGCGCTCCTCTATAAGCCCATTGTGCCTATCAGGCCTGCTTTCACAGCATGATAGACAATAATGGGATACTTCTCTGCCTGTTTTCGACAACTGTCGGGGTGCATCGATGCATAGGGATCACTAGGTGGTCCCCGTGTTGATAACCACCCCTTATAAGCCCAAAGCGCTTGGAAAGTCCCTTGGTGACTTTCCAAACGCTGCTGGGATGAATACTGTGCATGATATGAACAAGACAAAGGTAATAAACCCATTGCTAATTCTATACACCAGTGTACATGGGTCACGCCAACATTTTTCCAATTCTACCATCCATCCGGCAGAGGGCGCCAGAGGCCCACTGTGGGAAGGAAGGTTTGCAAGATGGCGGCGCGGGTCGAAGGTCACCCCAATATTTACAACCTGCCAAGCACCGTGTCACGCCAGCCTCTGGAGGGCGACAGAGTGCTTCCTTCGGTGGAGGTGGCTCCGTCGCTCCCTTTAGCCAGGCCAAGAAGCCTAGACAAGATGGCGACGGACTTTGTAAACACAAGGGAGCAGCGTGGAATGCTTCCGTACTCAGTCACGTGACCCCCACGCTTGCACGGGCCCCGTGGGTTAGGTGTCGACGTCGCCTGTTTCCATGGAAACGGATGTCAACGTCTCTTCACTCTTGGTGAGTTAGCCGTGACTATTACTAGCTATGGTATGCTAGGTTGGCATAGCCTCCAGTCAGGCTGCTGTTGTTTTCATTTAGTGGCTGACTAGCCTCACTAACATCGACACAGTTAAAGAGCAGTGTTGTTTTGGTGCAGTGCTTAGACAGTCCCCTAAAACAACACGTGGTGGCCATAGCTCTCCTTCGTTCTTGGTTAGCCAAACAACTACAGGTAGCAGCTAAAGGCTAAAGGCGACCTGTAGCTAGGCTAGACTAGACCAGGCTAAGCTTACAGGCTAAGCTAGTTAGCCCTTTGTCTACACTACCACGATGGAGGCTCAGGTTCACTGGGTGCCTTGAGACAAACATAAAGGGTTTTCATAAGAGTATGTTAAACTGTTTATGTTGTTTTACACTGTCTTTGTGCTTTATTTTGTTGCATTAAAAATGTACTAAAATACACAAGCACATTATCCAGCCCCGGCCAGGAGGTTACGACGCTAGGGGTCCCAGGGGGTCCCTGGGCGTCGAAGGCCTCCTCTATGAGCCCATAGAGTCAGGCTGATGTTGTTTCACTTAGCGGCTGACTAGCCTCACTAACATCGACACAGTTAAAGAGCAGTGTTGTTTTGGTGCAGCGCTTAGCCAGTCCCCTAAAACAACGCTGCGGTGGGCATAGCTCTCCTTCGTTCTTGGTTAGCCAAACAGCTACAGGTAGCAGCTAAAGGCTAAAAGCGACCTGTAGCTAGGCTAGACTAGACCAGGCTAAGCTTACAAACTAAGCTAGTTAGCCCTTTGTCTACACTACCACGATGGAGGCTCAGGTTCATTGAGTGCTTTGAGACACACATAAAGGGTTTTCATAAGAGTATGTTAAACTTTTTATGTTGTTTTACACTGTCTCTGTGCTTTATTTTGTTCCATTAAAGATGTCTTAAAATACACAAGCACGTAATCCAGCCCCGGTCAGGAGGTCACGACGCTAGGGGTCCCAGGGGGTCCCTGGGCGTCGATGGCCTCCTCTATGAGCCCTTTGTGCCTGACAGGCCTGTTTCACAGCATGGCAGACACTAACGGTCTCTAATGGACGCCACAGTACGAGTCCGCTGGACCGCGTGGCGACGTCATCGGTCCCCGTGGAAATGTGCACGTTGCCCACGGGACTGATAACAGCAGCGCCCCCTCCCGACTCGCTCGCTCGGTGAGCAGCTTTTGGGAGGGTTGCAATCCGAATCTGTTTTATCCCAGTACATCAGCGTTGCACTGTGTTTACTGGTTAAGCTCAGTACGGCAGTGACACACTGTGGTTGTACTGGCCAGGCTCCCCTGAACAACAACAACACATTGTGGTTGAACTGGTGTGTTTTCCACATGCCTTGTGTTACTTCCTATGTCAGACGAGTGTGTCTCTCTCATGCGGAAGATAAAAGCAGCCACGACTCTAAGAGAGAAGGTTCTACTCTCTCTCTCTTCAGCATGAGCGTTACCAGAGAAATATCTACGAATCAGAACCGACTGGTTTTCTGTTCAAAGCTTTTTCTGGTGAGAAAAAGGGGGGGGGGCGTACGGCCCTTTCTGAATCTGAAGGGCCTCAACAAGTATCCATTTCTTGGTTGACGACCGTAGAAGCTGTTGCAAAACGGTACATCAGGGGCACTGATGGGCGGGCATCAACCTCTAGGTTGCTTGCCTCCACGTTCCAGTCTGGCCTCCACACAGAGAATTCCTGCACTTCGGCTACAAAGGGGAGTGTACGAGTACACGTTTTTTCCCTTTGGTATGTCATTGAGCCTGCGAGTGCTCGTGCAGTGTACCAATCCGGCCATAGCTCCACTGCGGCGACAGGGGATCGGTCTGTCGACTTAACTTCGACGACTGGTTAATTGCTGGCTCAGAGGAGGAGGTGGCACGGCACACGGCCGTGGCCCTCTCCCACCTGACGTCGCTATGTTCACAATCAACGTCCAGAAGAGCGTTCTGGTTCCATCTCAGCGGACCACCTTCTGGGGGATCTCGCTGGACTCGAACACGCTCAGAACGCGGCTGTCCAAGGGCAGGTTAGACAGCGTCTTAGCTTGTGTGAGGTGTTTTCGCGTAGGGCGTCAAGTCACTTACAAACTAGGCATGCAGGCGGTGAGTCTCATGGCTTCAGTCATTCACCTAATCCGCTTGGGCAGGTTCTACATGAGACCTGTATAGAGGTGGCAGCGGGCTCTTCGGATCCCACTCACCTCAGGCTTTCAGCAAGTGGTGGTGTTTCCAGGGTGTCGTGGAGACACTCGGATCGTGGTCGCAGGTGGCTTTTCTGTCCCAGGGGGTCAGTATAGGCGCTGTGATATCACAGATGGTCATCACCACGGACGCCAGCCTCACGGGGTTTTTCCTCGCTCTCAAACAGTTCGGTGCTCGGTTTCCGGGTTGTTCTGTCTCGATCAGAACATACAACACCGCGACCATGTGCTATGTCAACAAGCAGGAAGGTTTGGCCTCCCTGGTGTTGGACGGATTGGCGTGCGAGATGGCGCTGTGATGCGACTCACGTCTCGCGTCCATTCAGGCGTTCCAGGTGCCGAGCCTCCTGAACGAACTGCTTTATGCCTTCCCACCAATAGAGCTGATCCTCCCCATGTGGGGGAGGGTCAGGCTCCGAGGGTTGTTGATGTTGCTGGTGGCCCCAGCATGGGACACGTAGAGGTCAGGAGATAACTCCTCTCCTTCACGACGTGCCTTGGGCCCTCCTTGTCGGCAGGGACTTGCTGCGGCAGGGAGGGGGGACGCCCTCAGGACCTAGACCTATGGGTCTGGCCCGTGAGAGGGTGAATTTGAGCTCGTGTGGCCTTCCCCCTGACGTGATGGCTACCATCCAGGGCGCAAGGGCCGTGTCCACGAGGAATGCTTACGAGGTCAGATGGGGGTTGGAACAGTCACCAGTGGTGGTGGCTTTCCAGGCCTCGATGTGTAGCATTCTTACTTTCTGCAGGGAAGGCTAAATCAGGGTTTATCCTTCTCGACGGTGAAAGTGTATTTGGCTGCCATTTCGGCTTGCCACCTAGGTTTCGACGATGGCAAGACGGTGGGTCAGCATAACTTCGTGCGCCGATTTATGAACGGCGCCAGAAGGGCTAGACCGGTCAACAGGCCACTGTTCCCAGTCTGGGAGTTGACGGTGGTGCTGGAGGCACTGTGCCGTCACCCGTTCGAGCCTTTTGAGTCTATGGACCTGAAGGTCATTAGTCTAAAAACGGTCCTTTTGGTGGCCCTGTCCACGGCTAAACGGGTCAGTGACTTGCATGCGCTCTCGGTGAGCCCGGAGTGCATGAATTCTGTCTGAACAACGACAGGAGGGTTTTGCTTAAACCAAACCTGGCGTTCGTTACAAAGACCGGGGTGGTGGCCCCAGATCCGGTTGATTTGGTGGCTTTTCATCCGCCTCCCTTCGCTTCGGCGGAGGACAGGCGGTTACATTGCCTCTGCCCGGTGAGAGCTTGAAGCTCTATTGCCAGAGGACGGCGGCCAGTCGCTCATCGACACAACTCTTTGTCTCTTTTGGCGTGGGGGTTCAGGGGAAGGCGGTCACCAAAGCGACGCTTTCTAGATGGATCCGTGATGCCATTAAGCTGGCTTATGTGAGTAGTGGTGTCCCTGTCCCGGGGGGTCTGAGGGCCCACTCTACTAGAGGCATGGCTACGTCCTGGGCGCTCTACAAGGGAGCTTCGATCCAGGAGATTTGTGCGGCTGCAAATTGGTCGTCACCGTCGACTTTTGCGGCCTTTTACAGTCTGGACGTGGCGGCGTCATCAATGGCGCACGCTGTCCTGGGTGTGGCTGCTGCCTCCAGGTCAGTGGAGGATAGGGAGTAGGCTTGGGGCCTTTTCTCCATATCTTCCGACTTCCTCTTTAGGTTTCCTTGGGACCAGCAGGGCTGTGTCTTGGGGATAGGGCCCTGCTCCTCATTATTATGAGGCGGACTGTGTCTGCCTGTTAGTAAATAGGGCAGACTCTAGAGTCTGTCAGGGCCTACTCTTGTTATCTATCCCGCACCCCAGCCCGGTGGGCTGGGGGGGCGCCCAGGGGCCGTGAGGTCGTGGACCTATGGCCTGGGGGTCTTAGGTCACGTCCGGGGGGGACGTGACCTAGGAGCTGAGGGGCGTGCGGGGTTGTCAGGGTTGTGTGGCTCATTACCTCAAGGGGGGTTTATGAATCCCATAGTGAGTAGTAAACGGAGAACCGTGGTAAAACTAGAGGTTACGAATGTAACCCCGGTTTTAGTAGGTTCGGAGTTTACTACTCACCAGACACCCCTTTCTGTGCGCATTTGGCATGCAGAGAGGAGAATGTTAAGAGGAAGAGCCTACGTCACGAGGGAGCTTTATACTCCTGGGTCTTCCGGACTCGTGACATACCCTTAGCCAATCAGTATTGGCACCGGGAGCGTGTGTGTTGCTCTGTCTCATCGCCTGAGGGCGCTGATATCCCATAGTGAGTAGTAAACTCCGAACCTACTAAAACCGGGGTTACATTCGTAACCTCTAGTTCTGGACCAGTGGGTGGCAGTACGCTCCCACAGAGGCTGTCTCACAGATAAGGTTTAGGAATAGTGTTTGTGAGGTTAAGGTTATGGTTTAGGTTAGGTTTAGGCATAGTGTTTGTGAGGTTAAGGTTAGGGTTTAGGTTAGGTTTAGGCATAGTGGAAATGTGGAAATGTGAGTACTTTGTCCTCCATTGATTTGAAATTTTGGACGTGCTAGCTTTTTGGGGATTTTTTCTTTTGGTATACTGGGTTTTGGGTCTAGCACTCTTTTTCTTGTTTAGGCATAGTGTTTGTAAGGTCAGGGGTAGATTAAGGTTAAAGGGATATTTCACTTTCAAAAAAACGTTTGGTCATTTTATCATCTACTCAGGCCTTTGTGAGCCCCCCAGACAGTTTTTATGTTGCTTGATTCATTATTTAGATATTTGATATTCGTTTTATCAGACACGCCCCTTCCCATGCAAACCCATTGTAACTTCAAACTTCATTTTAACCATGTTAGATTTATCAAAAACACCCGTCCTTGGTTCTGGTGACTCATCCTGCCCTCCTAATGTGTGAGGGGGCCGTGTTTTTTCAATTACTTTTTTCATTTATTTTATTACATTTTTTTATTGTATTTTATTTTCAATTTCAAAAGATATAGGGGGGCGTGTCTGATAAAATGAATATCAAATATCAAAATAATGAATCAAGCAACTTAAAAAACTGTCCGGGGGGCTCACAAAGGCCTGAGTAGATGATAAAATGACCAAACGTTTTTTTGAAAGTGAAATATCCCTTTAAGTTTAGGCAGTGGTGTGTTCTAGTTTTTTTTTGGAGGGAAAGGATAATCATTCCTTGCACAACATGCACGTGGTCGTGGAGATACGCTAGCGTTTTCAATGGATGAAATGGTTAGTAGAGAGCTACGCTTGGCTACGAACATTTTCTGCAGGTCACTCTACGTATATAGTGTAACACGGTAGAAAACACCACTGGGTTTCGGCATAGTGTTTGTGAGGTTAGGGTTAAGGCTAGGGTTAGTGTTTGTGAGGTTAAAGGTTAGGGTTTAGGCCCCACACAAGGTCGACACACCAAAGGAAGAGGGTGTCCCGTTGATAACATCCACCTGCAGTAAAACAACCATATTTACAGGATGAGACTCAACACTAGAAAAAGTGCTCCTCGGAGCACAGGTCTCCGTCAGGTCAGGTAGGTTATTGTGGGCCAGCAATGTTCGGAATTCGCCAATCAGGATGGAATATGAAACATCGGACAGATTCGTCTTGATCACATGACTATAGAGACAATGTGTACTGATTTGCGTGATGTTTGGACAAAATCTGTAGGAGTAATATATGTCTAGCAAAAAAACAGCCTTCTGCTGGCACTATAACAGGACAATGTGAAAAGGGTGGCACTTCATCCTCAGCCTAGAGGGAATGTGCGTGCAAAGTTTCACGGCAATCGCAACAATTTTTATTTTAATACAGACTAAAATGGATCTGGAACAACGTAAAATCTAAGCTGATAAATGCCTGCTATCTCCTGATTGGGTGAAACTGGTGTCCCTGTCTGTCACTCACTGTGGAGGGAGGGGCCAGACGGGGTGAGGAAGTCAGTGTCAGTGTAGCATGTCAGTAGTCTGTAGAGACAGAGCCAATCCACACACACGCACATACATACGGTAAGATGATACAAATCCTCACTGTTACATTTAACTCTGAGAGTGTACACATGTAACCAAATGGACGGGTCCATTTGGTTACATGTGTACACTCTCAGAGTTACTGTGTTGCTACCATGCTCATCCTAGCATTAGAACCATAATAATGTGCGTTGAATCTAATGTTAAACAATATGACTGCGTATCAACTTGTTTAATTCACTTGGTTTATAAGCATCCGGACTGCTTTTATCTTCTATTAGCGTATGAACTTTTTCTAGTGTTGAGCGTTGATTCATGAATTACAATTATTTGGAGGTTATGTGTTCATCTGAGAGATGTTTGTTAACCCATTAAGACCTGAGGCTGATTCTACACATTTTTGATACAGGATAGGTGGGCACTATAGGGACATCTGGGCACCTCCATGTAAAATTGTCTATTTTGTCCAAAATGTTAAAAGTTAAGTAATTTAAATTATAAATGATGTGAACATGCACGGTACATCTTTATAATAATAATAATGTAGAGTATGCATGATGTGAACATACACAGTACATCTTTATAATAATAATGTCAGACTTGTTATCCTTCAAATACTTAGCCCCAAAATGACTGGATATACAGCTTTTGTAGCAATTTGTAGAAATTGTAGAAATATTAGACCTTAATTGTTGAATGTTTAAGCATGTTATAATCATGTATACTTTATTTAAAAATGTGTTCGAAATATTTAATTTTTTAACATTTTAGAAAAAAATGCCAATTTAACACAGAGGTGCCCAGTCCTCCTTGGTCCCACCTATCCTGTTACACATTGTTTTAATGGCCAACTAAGATGATAGAGATGTCGGTTTTAATTTGTTAAGTCATGTAACTGTAATATAATAAGTAATATAACTGCTATGACATGAGTGATATTGCTCTCTGATAGAATACAGGGTCATTGTTTAGTTATTGAATCAAAAGAACAAGCCACACTCACAACATACCTTTAAGAGGTTTAAATGTGCAGCAGCAGTCACTACCTGCTGGTCATCATGATTCTAGTTATTGGTCCCGTCCTTGGTTCTGGTGACTCATACTGCCCTCCTAAAACGTGAGGGGGCCGTGTTTTTTTTAATTGCCCCTCATATATTAGGAGGGCAGTATGAGTCACCAGAACCAAGGACGGATGTAACTTCAAATGGAGTTTGAAGTTACAATGGGTTTGTATAGGAAGGGGGCGTGTCTGATAACATTAATATCAATTATCTAAATACCTAATCAAGCAACTTAAAAACTGTCCGGGGTGAAACACAAAAGCCTGAGTAGATGATAAAATGACCAATTTTTTTTGGGAAAATGAAATATCCCTTTAACCCTCTGGCATCTGGCATTTTGTTTTTAAAATACAAAATGAGTTCTATCCTATCCTTTTATGTCAGGGTCGACTTTAATGGTTTAGGGGGTCACACCAAACTTAAATTTTACCTATGAGGGTGGATTCTGCCAATGATCTTCAATGGGAATGGCGTGTCATGATCATAAAACTGCTGTTTGTTACACTGAGTGGATTCTTCAACATTTAAAATGGTGTAATATGAAAAAAGAAAGAAAGAAAAGCCCATAAAAAAGTCAACCTATTTGGTATTTGTCTACTTGTCTCCTCACAGTCTCTGCCACACATTGTTACTTGGTAAAAAAATATTTTTAACCCTTTTATTTGTGTGTTCGTCTGTAATCTTGTTGGGAGAAACCTTTCATTGTTTAAAGTTGGGTTTGATCTGATGATTTTCTCTTTTTCCTTTTACACCTCCAAAACCCCAGGATGAGTCATAGTGAGAGAGTTGACCTTTATGTCAAACTGTAGGCGTGTTGCTGCATTTGGGTGAAACTCCGTCTAAAACCAGTGGTTCTCAATCTTTTTCATGTCAAGGACGAGCATGTTAATTTGTATTTGGCCGCGGACCCCCCCACATGAAAATACTTTGTGCCAAGGACCGCCGCCCTCATACAAGATGGAGTGGAATCTTAGCGTACACATAAACACAGCCATTGTGTAACGTGTATTAAAGGGTAAGACCACTTTGGTAGAGGTTTGGGTTCTGTAGTTACCTTGCCATGTAACTCCAAAGGTGGACAAGAAATAAAAAATAATTGCGGTAAAACAGCTCTCAAAATCACTATTTTAGCACATAAACAAACGCAAACAAAGTTGATTCAGACAATATAGAACTTCACCAAACCCAGTAGGCCTACTGTTGTTTTTTTAATTTGCCATATTTATTAAGAAGAAAACACGGACTGGATTTGCGGATCCGGATCTTCAAATAGTAAAATCAGCAGGAAATTAACATTTTAATTAAAAAAAGAAACAGTACTGGGTTTGGTGATATTCTATATTGTCTGAATCAGCTTTGTTCGTGTTTGTTTACGTGCTAAAAGAGTGCTTTGAGAGATGTTTTACCGTACAATGTAAGTCAATGAGGAGCAAATTTAGAATGATCAATTTCTAATCAATGGAGCAATTATTTTTGATTTCTTGTCCACCTTTGGAGTTACATCATGGCAAGGTAAACACACAACCCAAACCTCTACCAAAGTGGTCTTGCCCTTTAAAGTGTGATATGGTGAAATTAGACAATCAGAAAACTACTGAACAATAAACAATAGAAGGTGAACTTTCCTTTTCCAGGTTTGAGGAAAACGGAGACAACATGACAGCAAACCTTCTGATCACACTGCTGCTGTCTGTCTGCTGTGAGTTATATGACCTGTCTGTCTGTCTGTCTGTCTGTCTGTCTGTCTGTCTGTCTGTCTGTCTGTCTGTCTGTCTGTCTGTCTGTCTGTCTGTCTGTCTGATCACACTGTTACTGCTGTCTGTCTGCTGTGAGTTATATGACCTGTCTGTCTGTCTGTCTGTCTGATCACACTGCTGTCTGAGGCCAAATGTATAAATCACTAAAAGCTCAGTAGCTTTTTTACATTGAGGTCCATAAACACATTCAAACAACTCTATGAATATACGTAATATAACAATATGGAGTTTTCACATTATGTTTGATCCTCTATGAACTCTCATAGAGTACAGTTAGTAAACTGGGCTTTGGTGGAGATGAAACCTGGTTAAGTTTCACTTTCTGTGCCACATAAATTATACACACACACACACACACACGCACGCACGCACGCACGCTGCTGCTGTCTGACTGCTGCGAGTTATATGACCTGTCTGTCTGACTGTATGTCTGCTGTGAGTTATATGACCTGTCTGTCTGTCTGATCACACTGCTGCTGTCTGTCTGCTGTGAGTTATATGACCTGTCTGTCTGTTTGTTTGTCTGTCTATCTGTCTCTCTGTTTGATCACACTGCTGTATGAGGACAAAATGTATAAATCACTAGCTCAGTAGCTTGTTTCCATTGAGGTCCATCAACACATTCAAACAACTCTACGAATATACGTAATATAACGATATGCAGTTTTCACATTATGTTTGATCCTTTATGAACTCTCATAGAGTACAGTTAGTAAACTGGGCTTTGGTGGAGATGAAACCTGGTTAAGTTTCACTTGCTGTGCCACATAAATTACTCACACACACACACACACGCACACGCGCACGCGCACGCACACGCACACGCACACGCACACACAGTGTGTTGGTTAGGGTGGTCTCGATACAGGAACAGAAAACCACAACAGCATTCAGGCGGAAACGTTGTGCAGCGTTGCAGAACTGCTGAAAACACACACACGCACACACACGCTCACATATGCACACATATGCGCGCACACACACACACACACACGCACACGCACACGCACACGCACACGCACACGCACACGCACACGCACACACACAGGTGGGGTTTCTTCCTGAAAAACACTCTTAACAGTTGTTTTTTTGTTTTTGTCTTTTCCTTTAGGTATTGTAGCTGCAGCAGGTACAGTAGAGAGTTATGAATTCATATTTATTCTATACTGTAGATTCAAAAGACGATTTTAAAAGTGATTGATGACAGGATAAACACTATGATGAGCAACATTTAACTGACATTACAATGAACCACATGACCCACTAAAACCAGGAAAGCATTTTAGATTTTAGCGTTGGCTATTTTTGAAAAATTTTGTGAAATGTTGAATCATTTTGAATAATGTTGAATTTATTAACACAAATCCTCTTTTCTGGGGGTCCCTGGCACAAAAGAAGTTTGAGAACTAGGCCTACTGGTTTAGGAGGCATGTGTACAATGGGCCTCAGGTGTTAATGTGTTAATCAGGTCTTAAAGGGATAGTTCACAAATCTATCTATTAGTCACCCCATGGAGACTTGAATTCATGGATACATTTTATTTTTTGTCGCATTCCTAAGCCAATAATTTGATGACCAGCGGACCGGTAGGCAGCGGTTCTAGTAGGAGATACAAAGGAGACTCTAAGGCCCCGTTTACACTGGCAGCCAAATCTAGCCTGAATCAGATCTGTGCCATATCCAGATTATAATCAGATTTGCTTTATATAGTCTGAACAAAGACAGGTCACATTGAATCAGATTTTTACAAATCCGACCTGAGCCACACTCAGAGGTGGTTTCAAATCTGATAAAGATGCGTCTCAGTCTGAACGCAGTAACCTGATCTAACCACCCCAGTCACATATCTCTGCTGTCCGGCAGAAACCAGCTAACTCCAAAATGTTCATTTGTCAGGAAATGAAAAATAAGTGGAGTTAGGAGGTTTTGTTCATCATTGATAAGAACTGCTGAATGGACCTCCAAGCTCTCAATGAGGTTGGAGGTCAACAGGGGGTGGAGCCTGGAGTCAGCAAAACCAGCTAACTTACCAGAAAGTTTGAGGATCCAATGGAGTTAGCTGGTTTTGTCAGAAGCGCATTGTAATGCTTTTCATTGGTTCAATACTTTTTTTTACCAACACACAGACGTAAAGGGTGTTCAATGGCCCTGATTTATGGAAAAAAATGCAAAAGCGCCAAAATGGAGTTAGCTGGTCTCTGCCGGACAGCAACAATATCAAACTGTCCAAAACGTCACTTGCAGCGTGACCCGAGCTCCACTGACATCATTACAGAGTGTGAGAATTTTGATTTACGAGAGCGCAAGGGGTGTAATGAAAACAAAACAATAGGGCAGCATAAGTTTTACAGAAGAAATGGTGAGCAGCATTCAGTGGACAGACGGAGCTATTCAAGTGTCTCCTAGCATTTTGGGGCGATGCCTCAGTACAAGCGAAATTTGTAGGAATGTATGGGAACAAGGCAATATATGAAGACATATCTCACGACATGGCAGAAAATGGGTTCACCAGGTCCTATCTGCAGTGTCAGAGTAAAATAAATAATTTTAAGAACACATATACAGAGATTAAAGTCATGACGCCTACGTCGTTACCACCACGGTAACCAAAGCAGTCTGAACACACAGATCTGTGACAGATCAGATCTAGTCACTTGCAAATGCAGTGTGAACAGTCGGGCCAAAAGATCAGATTTGAGAAATAAATAGGATTAGACTGGATGTGACTGCAGTCTAAATGGGGCCAAATTTGAGTCTCCTACCGGAACCGCTGCCGGTCATCAAATTATTGGCTTATGCGACAAAAACTAAAATGTATCCATGAATTCAAGTCGCCATGGGGTGATTAATAGATAGGCGAAAAAAGTCATTTTGGGGGAGAACTATCCCTTTAATGGGTTAATCAGGTCTTAATGGTTTAATATCAGGTCTTAATGGGTTAAAGCCCTATTTTATACGAACATTTTAACATGACATGCTCAGAATAGGGATGGCAGGTTGGAGGTGGCTAATACAAGCATACAGTCAGTCTATCATACCCATGGTGCCTGGGGGTACATGGGGTACGTAGAGGGCTCCGTGTCTCCCCACATAGGATCCCTCTCTAACAGACCTCCAGGCCATTAATGGGCCGTTCCACTAATCTTATCCCAGGGACAGGCCTTCATTTCCCCACACACCTGCTGGCCTCAGTGCCTCTGTTTGGAGGTTTTTCCCAGAGAGGGGAACATGTCTCCCCATAGGTAGGGTGACCATATTCTGAATCCCCAAAAAGAAGACACTCTACCCGGAATATTTATTTATGTATATACATGAATTCAGATATCAAAATAATCTCTCTATAACAATATATGTCACATACTCCTAAATTTACTCAAATATTCTCTATATTAGTTATGTATTATATTATATAAAGTAGTGGTTCTCAAAAGTGGGATTCAGGGACCCTCAGGGTTCCTTGAGGGGGTTCCAAATGCACCCTTTACAGGTCTGTAACTCTGAGAGTGTACAAATGGAACCAAATGGTCCATTTGGTTTCATTTGTAAACTCATTCTTCAAACCACCATATGGTTTGCAGGGATTGACACTAACACCTGCCCGCCTGCCCGGGGCAGGTAAATAAAATGGTAGGGCAGGTGAAGTTTGCTATCTGGTTGCCCCATGGGCAGGTGCACATGTTGTCTCTCCAGCTCTTTTTACATACAGATTAAACAAGTGAAATTGGAAGTGATGACACAAATAAATGAGCATGTAAAGATGGAACTGGAACATTATAAAAATGAAGCTGATAAATGGGTACTCTCTCAAATGGTTGGCTGAAATGGTGTCACCTAACTGGAAATTTATTTTCTGTCTATCATAGAGCTGGAGAGACAGAGACCCCTGTTACTGAACAAACACTATAGCAATGAGTACTATCAGAATATAGAGCTTTAACCCATAACAAAACCCTTTTTGTTTTAACCAAAAAATATCACTTACCCTACCTTCAACCCATAGTCATATTCATAGCTATTTAGATATTTGGCATACATATTGAGGTATGACATTTTTTATCGTGCAGCCCCATAATTCGCAAGTAGAAAGTACAAAAATAAGTGTTTATTTGAATGGTAATTCAAATTTAACCTATCATTTTATAAAGGACAATTTACTTTTCGGGCAAGTGGGCAAGACCTGTGGGCAAGTAGAATATGACCTGTACTTGCCTGACGGGCAAGTGCCTCTGAGACCTTAGTGTCAACCCCTGGTTTGCTTTGCCAGGTTGTACAACATATTCGGTCAATTTAATTTGCAGAAGAGCTCACCTCGCACATCTGTCTTGTGCTTTGCAGTGTTGATATGGGCTTGCTGGTCTAAAGAACCTTTATTTTCGACGGACACATAAGTGCCAGGCAGCTTTGCAGACAATATAATCTGCTTCTCATTGTCACGACTAAGACAAAAACAATACTTTTAATGCATTTCAAGGTGAAATGCAGTGTTGATTTCGTCGACTAAAACTATGACGAAAAACGTTCGTCAACCTTTTTTCCCTGACGAAAACTAAACAAAAACGAAATAAAAACTAAGCTACGATGACTAAAACTAAGACTAAATATATTGACAATTTCGTCAACAAATAAAAACTAGACTAACATGTTAGTGAGGGACTAGTGGAGAAGAGATCCAGTAGAACTAAAAGACAAGTGAGTTTATGGTTGTGCTCGGGTGTCGCACTCTGACAATAACAGATCTACAAGCTCACAACGTGTCGCGCTGCGACACATTGTGAGCTTGCAAAGGCTGGCAAAAAGGCTGGAAAAGTATTGTGCTGTCTCTGCTATAATTGGCAGCCGCCATAAATGGCAGAGATGCTGTTACTTATAATACTTATACCCTAGAGTACTGAGTGATATACTGTTACTTATACCCATAGAGTACTGAGTGATATACTGTTACTTATAGCCATAGAGTACTGAGTTATATACTGTTACTTATACCCATAGAGTACTGAGTTATACTGTATACTGTTACTTATAGCCATAGAGTACTGAGTTATATACTGTTACTCATACCCATAGAGTACTGAGTGATATACTGTTACTTATACCCATAGAGTACTGAGTGATATACTGTTACTTATAGCCATAGAGTACTGAGTTATATACTGTTACTTATACCCATAGAGTACTGAGTGATATACTGTTACTTATACCCATAGAGTACTGAGTTATATACTGTTACTTATACCCATAGAGTACTGAGTTATATACTTATTATATCATGAAGACATATGCCATGATGTTGTGAATGTAACCTTACTGCACCTATAATATCTGTGTCCCTGTATGTTTGTCCTTTATGTGGACATAAATAAAAGGTTAAAATGTCTGTGTGTAGCAGACAGTGGGAGGTGCTACAGGATAGAACCAGGCACCATCGCTGGCATCATCTGTGCAGACGTCCTGCTGACCATAGTCATCGTCATCATCACCTACCAGTGGGCCAGCAGGAGGCGCCAGAGGAACGACAGTGGTAAGGCTGGTTTCTCTTGACCACAACATTAAAATGTAATTTGTTTAGACTGATGCTAGGTTCATTGTTTACCTGGTATCCTATAGCAACCAAATGTGTACAGATTATTATGTTGATGGTATATTGTTTAGACTGATGCTAGGTTCATTGTTTACCCGTGATCCTATAGTTTCAATGTGTACAGATTATTATGTTGATGGTACATTGTTTAGACTGATGCTAGGTTCATTGTTTACCTGTGATCAGGCCTGGAATTTCGTCATTTTAGGGGCAAGGCCACTTGGCCTTTGGTGTTGTATATTCTTTGAGGGCACAAAGGCCAAATGCCAGGGCAGGAAGGCCATCAAACAAAACAATGATTTTTAAGTTCACGGAAATCATGAATTTCAAATAAAATGCGATTCAACTTGCAATAATAATGAATAAGTAGATTTTTCACTATTTAAAATATAGTATTTCTTAATTATTAATAATTATAGCTTGTGAGGTTAACTTCATTTTTAAACGTTTGGCTTAACATGCACTCTACATTTATAATACAGTCATGTTGAACTATTAATAAGGATTTATATTTTGGCAGAAACCACGTGAGAGATCAGTCAACCGTGTACAAGATAGTGGCATCCTATAGTTTACTGAGACACTACACTGTCTCTCTGCATTCTATGATCCTATAGGTTACTGAGACACTACACTGTCTCTCTGCATTCTATGATCCTATAGTTTACTGAGACACCACACTGTCTCTCTGCATTCTATGATCCTATAGTTTACTGAGACACTACACTGTCTCTCTGTATTCTATGATCCTATAGGTTACTGAGACACTACACTGTCTCTGTATTCTATGATCCTATAGTTTACTGAGACACTACACTGTCTCTCTGCATTCTATGATCCTATAGTTTACTGAGACACTACACTGTCTCTCTGCATTCTATGATCCTATAGTATTGTAAGTCACTCTGGATAAAGAGTGTCTGATAGATGAATACATTGTAAATTGTAAGATAGGATCCCCCCCCTGCCCCCAAACCATTAGGAAGGGCAGGGAGAGGATCATAAAAAAGAAAGATACCTACATACGTATAAATACACAACATAATCCACACCGTTTATGATCCAGTGAAATTAATAATCAGTTATGTTTGTGTTTGTGTCTCACAGCTGATGAGGTTTACATGAACGTCAGAGCCAACTGCAAGACCTGACCACCTTCACAACACCTGACCACCTTCACAACACCTGACCACCTTCACAACACCTGACCACCTTCACAACACCTGACCACCTTCACAATACCTAACCACCTTCACAACACCTGACCACCTTCACAACACCTGACCACCTTCACAACACCTGACCGCCTTCACAACACCTGAGCGCCTTCACAACACCTAACCACCTTCACAACACCTAACCACCTTCACAACACCTTACCAGCTGTACAACACCTGACCACCTTCACAACACCTAACCACCTTCACAACACCTAACCACCT
Source organism: Gymnoscopelus braueri (assembly GCF_963280865.1). NCBI lineage: Eukaryota > Metazoa > Chordata > Actinopteri > Myctophiformes > Myctophidae > Gymnoscopelus > Gymnoscopelus braueri. Next base: position 56,931,883 of record NC_137605.1, on the reverse strand, counting down.
TCACAACACCTGACCACCTTCACAACACCTTACCACCTTCACAACACCTGACCACCTTCACAACACCTGACCACCTTCACAACACCTTACCACCTTCACAACACCTGACCACCTTCACAACACCTGACCACCTTCACAACACCTTACCAGCTGTACAACCTGGCCACCTTCACAACACCTGACCACCTTCACAACACCTGACCACCTTCACAACACCTTACCAGCTGTACAACACCTGTCACCTGACCACCTTCACAACACCTGACAATGTTTTGGACTAACTGTAAGCGTGCAATGGAGGCCTGGTTTAAGCCAGCATGAAGTGCAATACATGCAGTCCAAACATGTGGTGATAAAAGCATGAATCACTCGCTCAAAATCATTAAAAGATAGCACAGATTTAATTCGAGCCTCAGATGATAAAAGCTGGATCTGTTTGTAAAGTTTTGTCCAATTTGACGCCAAGATTGGAGACCATTAGTTTAACGGTTGCATGGAACCCAGGTCAGTGGCTACATCACCAGAACCACTAGGCCCAAACACTATGACCTCTGTTTAACTCTCCTTTACATTTAAAAAGTCTTGATCAAGCACAGTGAAACGTTGCACGCACATTCCCACTAGGCAGAGGAAGAAATGCCACCCTTTTCACATTGGCCTATTAAAGCGCCACCAGCAGGCCGATTTATGCTAAACAAATCTTTTGATATTACTCTCTCTGTGTGTCAGGCGCCTATGAGGGAGGACTAGTGAAACCCTCTGAAAATAGGCAATCTACACGCTTGTAGATCGGCTATTTTCGGTACACAGCTTAATAAATCAGGCATTGCTGTAGATTTAGTTGACTTATATATTATAAAAATGTTTAATCTAAAACTAGAATAAAAGTCAAACATTTCAGATGACTAAATATGGCTAAAACTACATAGAATTGTATTCAGTAGACCAGTGCTTCTCAAACACTTTCATGCCAGGGACCCCCAAATTGATATATACTTGGCCGCGGACCCCCATCTGAAAATATGCTGTGCCAGGGACTCCCAGAAGCAAAGATTTGTGTTAAAATGTTCACTTTAAAATAAATGTATTAAAAGATTTGCACGAAACTTCAAGATTTTTCAAAAATAGCAGATCTACAAGCTCATAGCGCAGCACTCGGTGCCACGCTATGAGCTTGTAGATCTGCTATTTTTGAATAGCCAAAGTATAAAAGGTTAAAATGGTTGTGATGCTATATTCACACATTTTGCTGGGGACCCCCTGGAACCCCCTCAAGGACCCCTGGGGGTCCCCGGACCCCACTTTGAGAACCAATGCAGTAGACTATAGGGCCCTATCTTGCGCGCCGCCTTCTCCAACAGAACCACTTCACTCCCACATGACCTGAACAGCTTCTATGAGCGTTCTAATGTGATTCAGGACCACCAGAACATGACCAGCTTCTATGGGCGTTCTGATGTGATTCAGGACCACCTGAACACGAACAGAACCTTGTTGACTCACTCAACAAGGAAACACATCAAGTCGTACAGATTGACCTGAGAAAGGTTTTTAAAAGTGTCAAAGCCTCCAGTTCTCCAGACCAGACCTGCTTTATTCAGCTGTCAAACGTTTTTTTACAGACATGTTTAACCTGTCATTGTCACTCTGTATCTATTTTGGGCATTTTGTCATTATATTGTCATCCTTTCCTTTGAGCATCCTGCTACCATAATTGGCGGCCACACTCATGGAGTGTACACGAGTGTATGAAGCTTATGGCCGAGCAGACACATGGCCCAACTAACTCCACATTCTCCCCCAAAATTCCTCAATATTCTGCCTGTGTTTACAGCTGCTTCCCATACCGTTACTGTACTTGCAGGATGTACAATCAATAACAAACGCATTATGCCCCAATACTTATGCAAATGACTTCGCCAGCTGCAATTTACTTCCTGATGGTTCTTTTAACAGCCCATCATCATCATCTGCCACAAAACCTCAGCACCTTCGTTCCCCTGCAGAGCACACAGAAACAAGCGCTGCCCAGTACAGTACGTACAGTACAGTACAGGTAGAGGTAGAGGTACAGTACAGTACAGTACCGTACAGTACAGTACAGTACAGTACAGTACAGTACAGTACAGTCCAGGTACAGTACAGGTACAGTACAGTTACAGTACAGTACAGGTACAGTACAGGTACAGGTACAGTACGTACAGTACAAGTACAGGTACAGGTACAGTACGTACAGTACAGTACAGTACAGTACAGTACAGTACAGTACAGTACAGTACTTACAGTACAGGTACAGTACAGGTACAGTACGTGCAGGTACAGTACAGTACGTACAGTACAGGTACAGTACAGGTACAGTACAGGTACAGTACAGTACGTGCAGGTACAGTACAGGTACAGTACAGGTACAGTACAGTACAGTACAGTACGTACAGTACAGTACAGTACAGTACAGTACAGTACAGTACAGTACAGGTACAGTACAGTACGTACAGTACAGTACAGTGCAGTACGTGCAGGTACAGTACAGTACAGTACAGTACAGTACAGTACAGTACAGGTACAGTACGTACAGTACAGGTACAGGTACAGTACAGGTACAGTATGTACAGTACAGTACAGTACAGTACAGTACAGTACAGGTACAGTACGTACAGTACAGTACAGTGCAGGTACAGGTACAGTACAGGTACAGTACAGGTACAGTACGTACAGTACAGTACAGGTACAGTACAGTACAGTGCAGTACGTGCAGGTACAGTCCAGTACAGTACAGTACAGTGCAGGTACAGTACAGAACAGTACGTACAGTACAGGTACAGTACAGTACGTACAGTACAGTGCAGGTACAGTACAGTACAGTACAGTACAGTACAGTACAGTACAGTACGTACAGGTACAGTACAGTACAGGTACAGTACAGTACAGTACAGTACAGTACAGTACAGTACGTACAGGTACAGGTACAGTACAGTACAGTACGTACAGTACAGTACAGTACAGTACAGTACAGTACGTACAGTACAGGTACAGTACAGTACAGTACAGTACAGTACAGTACAGTACAGTACGTACAGGTACAGTACAGTACATACAGTACAGTACAGTACAGTGCAGGTACAGTACAGTACAGTACAGTACAGTACAGTACAGTACAGGTACAGTACAGTACAGTACAGGTACAGTACAGTACGTACAGGTACAGTACAGTACGTACAGTACAGTGCATGTACAGTACAGTACGTACAGTACAGGTACAGTACAGTACAGTATGTACAGGTACAGTACAGTACGTACAGTACAGGTACAGTACAGTACGTACAGTACAGTGCATGTACAGTACAGTACGTACAGTAGAGTACAGTACGTACAGTACAGGTACAGTACAGTGCAGGTACAGTACAGTACGTACAGTACAGGTACAGTACAGTACGTACAGTACAGTGCAGGTACAGTACGTACAGTACAGTGCAGGTACAGTACAGTACGTACAGTACAGGTACAGTACAGGTACAGTACAGTACAGTACGTACAGTACCGGTACATTACAGTACGTACAGTACAGTACGTACAGTGCAGTACGTACAGTACAGTGCAGGTACAGTACAGTGCAGGTACAGTACAGTACAGGTACAGTACAGTACAGTACAGTACAGTACAGTACAAGTACAAGTACAAGTACCAGTACAGTACAGTACGTACAGGTACAGTACAAGTACAATTACAGTACAGTACGTACAGTACAGTACAGTACGTACTGTACTGTACATACAGTATTTACACAATACTACCTACATAGGAAAATAAAGTCTCTTCTTCACCAGATGCAATTTAAACACTGTGATGCCTGCTCAGAGTCATATTGTGTCTAACATACACATCTCCTCTCTCATCTCAGCTGTACCTGGGAGAGTGCAGTGGCCATCACTCCAAATGTTGTGACGTCAGGGCTCTCAATACTGCACATTGGGGGAGGAGGAGGGGTGCAGGGCGGGCGCACAGATCGCTGTGTGGGCGCAGGTGCTATGTGGGCGCGGGCGATAGAGCTGAGGCCGCGCGCAGCGCGGCCGAAGTTCTAGTCCTTAGAAGAGACATGTGGTTTGACAAATAAAGATAAATGCTGCTTTCCCCTCTCTGTCCAATCGGGTGAGTCGAAGGCAGACCATCCCAAGACATAATGCGCTGCAAGCTACTCCGTTTTGTAAAATGCGCTGGCTGCAAAAAAAACTGTTGGTCGCCACACAACCTGAGTTTATCAGCCAGCAGCCATAGTTTGGTGTGACCGTGCCCTTAACACATTCCCTGCCAGAGGGTTTTTTTTATTTTACTTCCCCCAGTGCCAGTGTTTAAAATGTTTTTACACAGGAGCCGAGATACAGGATTTTAAAGTAATAAGTTAACCAAGGAGTGAATGGAGCTAGAAATCTTTGGATCGTGATATCTCTTTTTTTTTGAAAAACGGTTATACTCGTGGATGGATTTTTTTTGGCAGTAAACGGGTGTATTTTTCATCAACGGTTATACTCGTGATTGGCAGGTAAATGTTAAGGACAAATTCTAACTAGGCCTATTTCATGATCATAAAACTGCTGTTTGTTACACTGAGTGGATTCTTCAACATTTAAAATTGTGTAATATGATAAAAGAAAGAAAGAAAAGCCCATAAAAAAGTCAACCTATTTGGTGTTTGTCTACTTGCCTCCTCGCAGTCTCTGCCACATATTGTTACTTGGTAAAAATGTTTTTTTAACCCTTTTATTTGTATGTTGGTCGTGGAAGTTAGGTTTGATCTGACGGTTTGATCTTTTTTTTCTTTTTCCTTTTACACCTCCAAAACCCCAGGATGAGTCATAGTGAGAGAGTTGACCTTTATGTCAAACTATGGGCGTGTTGATGCATTTGGGTGGAACTCTAACGTCTAAAACCAGTGGTTCTCAATCTTTTTCATGTCAAGGATCACCGTGTTAATTTGTATTTGCCTGCGGACCCCCCCCACATGAAAATAATTTGTGCCAGGGACCGCCCCATACAAGATGTGTGTGGTTAAAATGTTTCAAACATTATATTCTAAAATGGGATATTTCACTTTCAAACATGTTTGGGGTCATTTTAACGTCTACTCAGGCTTTAGTGTTTCACCCCAGACAGTTTTTAAAGTTGTTTGATTCAGTATTTAGATATTTGATATTCATTTCATCAGACACGCCCCCTTCCTATACAAAAATGCCAAATAGTAAAGCATTTAATGACAACATTTCACAGCAGATGAATTTCTGCACTAGTCGGCTATTCTAATTCCTATTACTTTAACTTTAGAACTTACTTTTCCTTTAAATTCAGTAAGTTATGTTGGGGTAGTTTTAATTCTCATTTACCTAACAAAAACTCAACCTGGATGGAATCAAACTTGGATCGCATTTCTAAGTGCTTCCCTTTGGAGTTGTTATGTAAACCAACTATTATTAGTGGGTTAGTTAGGATTATTCTCATGCACATAACAAGTGCATTGCATTTCATTGGTCAGCTTTCCTTTTAACACACATTAAGATATTAGAGTTAGTTTCCATCAAGGTTGAGTTGTCCTGTGAATAAGTCAATTACAATGAAAAAAATAAGTGAAAAAAATAAGCACTTAAATATCATCGATGCCTCCATTTGAGCTAATCTGAGTTTGTTTCCTCAAATGTATAGTTCTTAGTTCTATGGAAATGAGTTTCAATTTGTATTTGTATATGTATTTATTTGATTTCTTTTTACTTCCAGGGCGATTTAAGACTACAAAAAAAAAAAGGTCTTCATGTGATATTTGTGTAGTTTTGCTGAAACCTGGTGATCTATTCAATGCCATACAATCAGTCATACAATCAGTGACCATTAAAAAGTGTGATCACTGCATTATGTATTGTCCAATGATTAGGTCAAATGATGATGACTGATGATTGATTAAAGCCTTTAATCAATCATCAGCCATCATCATTGGACCTATTTGCATTTTAACCGCAACATGATTCACTTCTCCAATTGGCTCTTTGATAGAGGTTGATACAAACCTCACACCCATTGGGGGCTATAAGTAGACCACCAATCTGCAAAGCATCACAACACCTGAAGACAGAGCACACCTTACAGTTTGTTATCCAGACAGAGGACACCTTACAGTGTGTTATCCAGACAGAGGACACCTTACAGTGTGTTATCCAGACATAGGACACCTTACAGTGTGTTACACAGACAGAGGACACCTACAGATTGTCATCATGAACAGCAGTAATAGATTGAATTCAACCAGAGCGTCATCACAGAGGCTAAAGCGTTCGGCCTCAGCCTCTGAAGACCAACCAGCAGCTAAGCATTGGGTGAGTTTAATTACATTGATTCTCTCCATTTGGTACCATTTGTACACTCTCAGAGTCACATACTCATCCTAATTGAGTCCTAATTAAGGACTCTTGTTGAGAACCATTAAATTGCATACATTATATTATATCCTATAATACAATCGGCATATCTGCCCATGCGCGGACGTGATTTGTTTGTAATGTTTGTAATACAACGCAAACTTCTAGTTTGTTACATTTGAATGCAATGTCAAATCACATGACCTAACCATTTTCTATTCATAATTCAGGTTGCGGAGGAATTATCTTCTGCGATGGTTTTGTGGGAGGATCTTCTCCAGGCTGAGAAGGCTAAGTTGGCGGTCATGCCGGAGCTGCAAGAGATGGAGAAACTATTTTGGGCAGAGCTAGATGAAATAGAGGAAATTAGCTGGACCAGCCCCACAACGACAGCATCATCACTGTGGCAAGAGCGTTCAGTCCGAGACTCTGAAAAGCAACCACTAGCTAAGCTTTTGGTGAAAGGAAATGTGGTGAGTTGAATTAGATCATACATATTACATTGTAAATAGATCATATTTAATTATAATTAGATACACAATTAAATCATTTATATTTATGTTATTATATTATTTTAATCCACCTGGAAGACTACAGCCTTGTAGTTCTTTATCTACTAACAGTTTATACATGTTTTTTAACCATAGTTATAAATGATTTAATCATAATTTGCAGATGTAAACAAACAGTTTGTTCATGATTAGTTAATTGATAAAAGTAAAACTTTTATATTATGCATTTCTTCTGACCTTTTTTTTATCTTGCTCCTGACAAATACCCTATATTATAATAACAGTTTAATTCATAAATGCTTCCTTTTGTGGTTGTGTTGGTTCTGTGACATTACACTGACTTGTTGGGGTCATTTTAATTAGTGGAAACAGACTAATTATGTCTTAATTTGTTGGAGAGAGGGCACTCGTCAGATAATCGAATGCAACAATTGATGTGATGGTGGGCAATTTGTCAAGTATCAATTAATGGGTCACTTTTATGACCAGGACAGAATTGTTTTGATCACATCTTATTTAAGGTTTTTCAATTCTTGACACTCACAACAAACCTAATAACTGAAGGAGGACACACACCAGAAGCATGTGCCAGTCTTAGACCTCAGCTAGCCTCTTTTACCCTACAGGTGTTGACCTGTTTTTTCTTTTAACCTTTGTTTTTACAGACTAGGTTAACAGAGCAGCAAAAGGGGAAGAGAGACGCAGAGCATGAGAGTCTGAGAGTCTTCAAGAAGCCCCTGGTGACACCATTCGTCCAGAATGCTGCTGTCCTGTCAGAATACTGTCTCGGCCCCCCGATCTCCTCCCCTGGATGGGAGACACTTGGAAGTGTTGCCCCAGAATGTGCAGGTGATCCAGGTCTGCTGATCAAACCGAACGGACCAACAGTTGTTACAACAGTTGTTACAACGGTAACAACTGTTACCCACACAGACACAATGTGGTTGTACACAGTACATGACCAACAAAGCCGACACGTTTGGGATCAAGTTCTTGATGGCTGCTGATGTGGAAACCAATTACCTGAGTGGATTTCCTGACCTTGGGAACAAGCTGAACAGCAGGTAATGAATGACAAATTAATGCTCATTTATTCACTATATTCAATAATGTATATTCTATCTGTTACAATAATATCTGCTAATACACATCTCTCTCTCTCTCATCCATGTGCAGCTGTGACATGCGAGTGTCTGAACATGTCGTTACAGAACTGGTCGAGCCATTCAACTGCAAAGGGCGGAACGTTAAGATGGGCAACTCTTTCACCTCGACCAACCTCGCAGAAAATCTTCTAGCAAAGGGAACAACTATAGTCGGGACTATGAATAGATAGAGACGTGAGTTGCCTCAAAGCGCACACAACCAAGAGGCAAAGAGAGGTAGCAATACGGTGATGAAGAGCAACAATCAGGGGGCGTCACTACCGTCACGCAGACAACGCGGTTGCGTTGGGGCCCATGACGTTAGGGGCACATCCCCACCCAGAAAAAAATAAAAATGTATATATAAAATGTTTTAAAAAATGAATTAAAAAATAAACCTGGGTGTGCCCTAACATTGTAATTGTTAACCGTTGTTTATGTACCCGTAATCCATCACAAACCCGCGAAAACTCAGAAACTAATAACCACAAAAGTTTCGGTCCGGGCGCACATGCACGCGCACTGCGCGCGCGTGCATGCGCGTTCATGAGGGCCCGCTGTGACCACCTCGCGTCGGGGCATACCGTTGCCTCGTTACGCGACTGGCAACAATGCTACTCTTACCATCTACCAAAGCAGATCAAAAGATTCAAAAATAGGTTTGACTTTGAGGTCAACATGTCCTCAAAGTCTTCATAAAACACAATGACAGATGGCTGCAGTGTCCCTAAAATACACTGGAAAGTTCAACCTTTATTCTTCTCACACAAATTATTATTATATTACTTATTACAATTATACTGGTAAATGGTGCATTTGTATAGCGCTTTTATCCAAAGCGCTTTACATAGATTGTGCATCACATTCACCCACCGATGGCGGAGGAAACCATGCAAGGCACCAACCTGCTCATCGGGAGCAATTAGGGGTTCAGCGTCTTGCTCAAGGACAATTCGACACTAACTCTGGGGGAGCCTGGGATCGAACTGGGAACCTCACTGTTGCCATCCGGCCATTCTATTCACCCATGAACAATGAGGTGAATTGTTAGCATGTAGTGGCAACATTTCACAGCAGATTAATTCCGTCTGGCCAGACAAAATGAACATCCATATTCCAACTATAATAACCTTGACCAAGAATTCTACATGGAACTTTAATAATCAATATGATAGTATCAAATCAAAAGACAGATATTGATAATAAAATAAAGGCTGAACAGATCTTAGCTATGATGCAATACAAATTTGTATTAAAATAAAGAAACAATATTTCGACAGGACAGTCTTCCTCTGTGTTTGAGGAAGAATTTGGTTATATTTTAAAACAAGTTAGCATTGCATCGTGGATATCAGCTGCGCAGACTCCTTTTTATCAGTTTTATATCTACAGTGGTCAGCACCTCCTCAAAATGTGTATGTACTCCTTCTACTGTTTGCTTGATCATCCAATAATACACCTTTAGTGAAACTAAATGTCTGTTGTGACCATCTTTAACTTTACCAAGGTTAATCTGAAAAAGTAATGCCTCCAAAATGTCTGCAAAATGACATATTCAAGGCGTTTAATGTCATTGTCAGTTTATTTACAAATACAAATATTGGAGACAAAATACAAAGCACAGTATGTAAATGTTGCCCATGTTCTTTGGGGAGTAATACATATTAGCTGTTACAATACCATATATGTACTAAACACTAATGGTAAATGCTAAATGGAACCTTGCGGTTTCCAGTTCACTCTACCCGGCCACTCTACCACCTCTACCACTCTACCACCTCTCTACTGGTGGCCCCAGTGTATGATGAACTGATTCTGATTCTGATCCTCCTGTCTCAAATGACATTTCTTTTTGTAGTCAAGGATCCACAGTACAACTTTTCCTGCATCCAGTTTGTGCAGAGGATTGGCACTTTGGTTTTTGAAGGAGCTGTACGACCTTCCGGGCTTGATGCTGAACACATCATTCTCCTGCAGCTCTCGAACCATGGCCCCTATGTCACCCTCTTTATTTGCATAAGTGTGCCTTTCTGACTTTGGACTGACACCACAATCATCATATCGATCCATGAGTTTTTTCATTTCACCAATAGTCCTGCTCATCTCTTGGGCTATATTAAACTCTACATTTGCCCCCTGTTTGTCCATGAGTTTTTTTGTGTGCCCCACATAGTGTTCGCAGTTTAAGTCCAATGCAACATTCTTTCCTGCCATACCGCTTACATTGACTGTCCTGTTCCATACTAGCCTGTGTGACACATTAGGACTTTGCATTGCTGCAATATCTATTTGCAATTTCAGTGCTTCTAGAGCATACTTTGTTCGGCCTGCCTGTTTATAATGTAGCATCTTAAATTTCCACAGTCGGCACGTCCTTTGACCATCCCCTTCCTTAATCGAGTCTTGGAAATCTCTCTCAAGCAAGGCGTGTTTCAAAAAACCACTGTGATAATTACAGACCCCATCAGAAGTGATGTTGCCCTGACCAGTTGATCTGCTTTTCTTTTCTCCATGATAGGTCATTAGGACCTTATGTGTGCTCTCTATGTGTTCCCTAAGTTGTTTCTGGGTTTTGAAAACCAATGGTTTTTGAAATTCTATGCAATCCCTAAATTGGCACATTAGATATGTGACTTTGGCCCGTGTGGCAATATGGGATTCCCAATCAACATCTGTTGCAGTGGCATCCATCTCCAATGTTTCATTCGGGACCGTACCTATGTTCCCCAGGTTCTATGTTCCCCGCTTTCCTAGGAGAGCGGGGAATATAGGACCTAACCTAAACCTAACCCTAACCATAACCTTAGTGGGGGAACATAGGTCCGGGGAACATAGGTATGACCCCGTTTCATTCATTATGTAGGTGTCAACAATGTTAATGAGGTGTTAATCAAACCATTTCTGCTTTTCTTCTTCTGAGCTGAACATTGCAGGTATTGAGTTGTTCTTGGGTGTGTCTTTAACAGTGTCCATGGCAAAGTAATGAAGAGTAGCTGAAATGATGCATGCGTCAGTGACATCTAGGGATGGGTATCGTTAGGATTTTTTGGAGTCCGGTTCCGGTTCTGCTTATCGGATCCGGTTCCTATCGGTTCCATATTTCTGTTTCAAAATGATAATAAAATAAGAGGTAAAATGTTTATTTAATAGAGATGCACCGAATGGAACATTCTTGGCCGAAACCGAATACCGAATACAGGAAACACTTGGCCGAAAACCGAATAGCCGGAAATTATTAATTTAAAATATATATATATATACTTTTTTTTTAAAGTTTTTTTGTACCATTTATGTCATGGCTGTGCCTCTGTTGTAGAGCTACATGATTATGGCAAAACTTATCATAACTATAATGGTTCCATATTGAGATCAGTTATTTAACACAAACATATTTATTTATTGTGTAGAATTATTGATTTACTATTGTGTAGAAATAAAATATAATATGCCTCAAAACATTACCCTGCCATATTCAAGAAATTAAAACAAATATTGAATAGCCTATCAACAGGCATTATAATGTCTGCAGTTGCATTATTGCACACAGCCAAAATGCATTAATAATATTAGGTCTGCCATTCCTTCCTTTTGAAGAAGTCACTTTGTTTCAGTTTCATTTTTGCAAGACACACACACACACACACACACACACACACACACACACACACACACACACACACACACACACACACACACAATCAAACAGAAGCGTTCACAGCTGGTGTTAATTATTTTCCCCTGCGCGAGCTCTTAACTAGCGCTGGTTTGCCAACTAATGTTACACCCTCTGACAAGTGGATTCTAGTTTTCAACAGCAAATCTTGGTTACAAAGTTTGCAGGGCAGCCTGGGCAGGCTGTTCCTTCCGTTACTACTTCAGTTCAGACGGTGGTGAGTGAGGGTAGGGGAGGGGAGGGGAGGGTAGGGGAGGGGGGGGGGGGTCAGATTGTGCTGTTTGTGTAGGACTTCTAAACGCCTTTGTTTGAACGGCTTTTAGCGTGTCTAGGAACCGATATGCAGAACCGAAATTACATATTTTTTATGGGTACCCGGTACCGACCATTTCTTTATCGGTTCCTACTTGGAACCGTATTTCGGTACACAACCCTAGTGACATCTTGGATGAATGTGTTGCTGGCTGTGTAGTTGTCACCAAGTGCAGATGTTGACACATTTCTCCTGTTTATTAGATTGCACAGTTGGAACATTGTGCCTGTAGTATATTTGATAACATAACATACATATTTGTTAGTATTATTTATCTTCATAAGTCTACAGGTAGCCTACTGTCAGACACAAGAGTGTATTCAGAGGTGCCTTTTGGTCTGAGCTGGTTGGGGGTTACAATTAAACATTCTCTTTGTTGTTTAGCTGGGAGACAGAGGTCTATGCATCTGTCTCCTTCCCCTTTCCTGCTTCATACAGGTGCAAATTGAATCAGGGGGCTCGAAGGGTGATCTATTGTTTGTGCCGGGTGGGGGGGCTCACCTTTGAAGCTCACACACCCACATGTACCTTCTCTAGATCTCTCTGTTATATAAACTGTACCGAAATGCATCTTAGGGTGTGTGCCACTCCAGGCCGTTGGGCTGTGGAGATGGTTGGCTGTTCTGTACTGTCTGTACTGTCTGAATAAACTGGAAGCAACGAAACCTCACTAACTAGTGATGACTCCTTCATTCTACAACCATTCATTCTCATCTCTGGGACAACAAACTTATCTGCAATATGGCGTTGTTGGCAACTACAAAAGCAATAGAAACCTTTAAGTCTGTGGTTTTCAGATACCACATGCCCTTATCGGAGTTTGAGGTCGTCTTGTATATATCTTTGAATATGAGGTTGTTGGTGTTCATGCTGCAGTGAAAGTCGCCAATGCCCGTGACAATGCCATTCAGTCTTACATGTGGACTGTTGGCATTCTCCGTGCAACGTAAGGCTACCTCTGCATTTTGTTTTGTCAGTTGGTCTCCTGATACAATGACTTGAACAGCTGGCTTCATGACCCTCTCTCCGATGTAAGGGACATACTGGTCATTAATGTACCTCATGGTCTTCACCATGTCTGGTGTTTTCTTCTCATCTGCATTCAGCAGTCCAAGGGGGATTATCTCAGTTTTTTTGGCCATAGTTGAGGAGTAATCATGAGGGATGTGCAGCTTAACATTATCTTTGAATTGGCTGAATTCCGAAAGATGAGACACCAGCACACGTCCAATCAACTCTTTGAACTCTTGTTTCATATGCTGTCTGTCTTTCTGGTTTGGCACAATGCCAGTTATCGGAACATCCTGTACAGACCTTCGACTGTACTGGGGGAGATGTGTGCCACTGACTCTCTCTTTATTAACCACCATTATCATCTGGTTGTTGGCTGTTGTTGCTGAACAAATTGTGTAGATTAGAGGAATAAAGTGGAGCAAGTAAAAACCTCTGGGAGATCCCATTCCACAAAGTCTATAGTGGTGAATTGCTTATTCATTTTTAAAATATGTTTTTAATAACAAATTGAAATACATAACTTCAATATTACTGACATACCTCCTCTTTGTTTTCATCCGAAACATCAGACATCAAGGGCATCATCTGGGGGAGTGGGAGTGTGATCTGCTCCTTTCTCCATTGCGTCAGCTGCCCTTCCGGCAGGGGGGTGACCTGCAACATATGACTTGCAAACGTCTTCCTTCCACTTGATTATTTTGCCGTCCCATGACTGTGCAATGTGTTTTAGTTTTTGAAGGGCACTTTCAAGAGAAAGGCCCCTCCATGACGAATGACCATTGCATTTCGATACATGTGTGCTGTCATCAACTGACACCGTGCCCGGAGTAGTGTCGCAACAGCCATGCCCATTGTGCATCTTTTGCTTTTTTCATATGCAATTGCACGTGGTTTGAGTTGGCTGTCTTTGGGGGTTGGGTTCTTGGGGACATTACTTACGGTTTCTAGAAAGCGATTGTATGTGGGAGCATGTGTCCTCCACTCATCAACCACATATTGACATTTGAAGTCCTTTAAGGCCTTTAAGGTTGTCTGCCTCAGTTTGGACTTGAATTTCAAACTTATCAAATTCGTACATTCCTTGTTGACCTTCTTGAGTACCTCCTCAACCAGCTTGTCTGACATTCCAGGAACAGCCATAATTGCACGTGGAATTGAATCTTCACGCCTTCCGTGCTGTTAACCACTGTCTCATAGGGTCCAGTATATGGCAAGCCGTTTTAACATTTAATAGCTAGACTGGATATGTATAATAGTAATAGTAGTAGTATAATAATCTATAATTCAGTTCTTCCTAGTCAAAACTAACGTTTCGGATATTCATAATGACATTCCTCCTAGGAGGAACTGTCATTTGAGATATCCGGAACGTCATTCTTCCTAGGAGGAATGACGTCACTTTTCCCATTCATGTGTATTGGGCTTTTAGTTTCGGATATCCGTAACTGCATTCTGTATATCTATAACCAACATTCTGGATATCTGTAATAGAATTCTTACTAGGAGGATCTACTCTTTCAGCTATCTACAATGCAGTTCTTACTAGGACAAACTACCATTTTAGATATCCGAAATTAAAAAATCATTCCAGACCTCCGTAATTACATTTAGTATGTCCATAAATACATATTGACTAGTACAAATGGAATTATGGATATCCACAATTCATATTATTACTAGTACAAATGTAATTTCAGATATCTGCAATTAGTATTATGACTAGGAACAATACAATTACAGATATACATAAATATGTTATGGATATCTGGTGACAGGTAGATAAGACGCCATTTTAACATAAAAGGGTTGATTGACTATCTACAATTATATTTTAGATATCTGAAATAGCATTTATCCTAGTAAAAACTGTATTCTTACTAGTCATAATGGCAATTAAATATATACATAAGACAATTTTTATTAGTAGAAATTGTATTTCACGATATCTAAAGCTGTATTTGTCCAAGTCAAAATTAATCTTGAAATCCTTAAAAATATATAAGTAGCCGTTTTAACATTTAATAGCTAGACTGGATATGTATAACAGATATCTATAATTCTGTTCTTCCTAGTCAAAACTAACGTTTCGGATATTCATAATGACATTTCTCCTAGGAGGAACTGTCATTTGAGATATCCAGAACGTCATTCTTCCTAGGAGGAATGACGTCACTTTTGGTCGGGGGATCTTAGTATAATTTGAAATTCAATTCTAATTCACTTTTTAAACAATAATTTTACTGATTTTCCTTTCAGAAACCAAATTAAATATTGCTCCATTTTTCAAATAATCACTTCCAAATTAAACCTCAGATTATACTAAGATCCCCCGGGTGTTTGGAGTCAGGGCATCTTATTTATTATTTGTTTTTCAATTGGAATAAGCGTCTGAAAAGTATATTTTACTGATTTTCGTTTCAGATCCTAAATAAAACATTGCTTCATTTTGAAACTTTTCTTTTTTCCCTTAAAATCTGGAAAATGGCCCATTTTTATGATATTCTCATTAGTATTTTGGCTTTTTTTGATTTGGGACTGACACTGAAAAAAAGCTCTTAAAAAAGGTTTTGGCGTTTTTTCATCCCAGACCAAAAATCAAATAATGGCTTCATTTATCCAATTTTCTAGCCCACCAAAAAATCAGGAAAATGCTCCATTTTTCTGATATTCTGATTAGTATTTTGGCATTTTTTGATTTGGGACTGACAAAGGAAAAAGCTCTTTATTTGTCTTTTTTTTTCTTAATTCATCTGGAATCCAAAAGCCTGGAATGGTTATTATTCAAAATGTCAGTCATCTTTTAGTCTACCTTTTTCATCAAAACAAAGAAGCCATGTGACCATGGGTCAAAGCACATGGTCTTTGTCCTTCAAAGTAAAAGTTGTAGTCTAACATGTAATCAATAGGATCTACAGACAGTCATTAACACCACATGTAATTACTGTATGATGTGTTTTTTAATGCATTTTCTGTCTTTTTTTTTAGATCAAAGCTACATCTCACAAAAGTATGTTGCAAGACTACTAAAACCTTTCTGGGACATAAAACCGTAAACTCCTTACATCTATATACTTGTGGAGTGGAAGCTCCACCAGCAGGGGTCATTCACTTTCTAGGACCTGGCTAAGATATGTGTGCACTTCATTTAGGAGAGAATATCTCAACTGTTCTTGGCTAATATGACCCCAGGGAACAACTTAGGAACTGTGACTAATTCTCTATTCGGGACGAAATACCCGAAAATGACCACGCCCTTTTAAAAATCAAATCAAATCAAATCAAGGTTTATTTATATAGCACATTTAACATGACCAGGTCAACCAAAGTGCTGTACAGGTAAAAAGCAAAACAAAGCAAAAAAATAGTAAACAATGAGTAAGCACAGACAAACAAACATTAGCGCCAATAGAGGAAGGTAAGGCTGCTTTAGTTGTTACTGAATGCCAAGGACAAAAAATTAGTCTTTAGTAAAGATGACTGGGCTGCTTTGATGCGTAAAGGAAAGTCATTCCAGAGGGGGCAGCCACGGCAAAGGCCCGGTCACCCCTGGTAACTTTAGTGGGTGCAGTTGGCACTTCCAGCAGCAGCTGGTCAGCAAACCATAACATCAATGCTCAGCATAAAGTGAATACTATCATAATAGTCAAAGGTGTATGGAATTTGAACAATATGTTCAAATTAGAATCTGAAAAGTGAATTGCTAAACAACAAATCGTTGCTAGGAATGTGTCTTGGTGTTACAACAACAGAACAGCTCTGCGATAACTGATACATACTGCACCACACACACACACGCACACGCGCACGCACGCACGCACGCACGCACGCACGCACGCACGCACGCACGCACGCACGCACACACACACACACACACACACACACACACACACACACACACACACACACACACACACACACACACAGTTGCATGTGCTCAGTCCTTTTGATTCCTCGGGTGATGATTGTTTTTAATGTCCTAATCACACAACATCTAAATATCGAGATGCAGCAGACTCCAGTTTTGCAGCATTTGCTGTGTCCACTACATGACTTTTGCAGCCACAGTGGAGGAGGATGGCGCAAGCTTTACTGGCATCTGCGAGATGGGTCCAGTAAGGTTCCCAGGTTCGGACATGCTGAATCAGTGCAGCTTGGGTGGGAGGAAGTTCTCAAGGGACCTGGTTACCATTTGACCAACATCAGCCTTCCCTGACTATGGGAAAAGGAGTGCAGGTATCTCAAAGAATCTCTGGTCACCCTTACTTTGGAGCCTGAAAAGATCAACTTTCCATGTCCAAAGATTGGAGTATATGGTCATCATCATATACTGTACGCCGGCAAGAGCCGTGGTGGCCACAGCAGAGTAGATGAATCCTGACAGTGGCTAGTGACTAGTACCGTATGATATCATACTAGTCAATGGTGTATAGAATAGTAATACTATATAGTATTACACTTTATGCTGAGCATTGTTGAACATACTGTATTAGCTCTAGCTGTAGGTCTATCATCATAGGAATTAGTTCTACTGTTAAATCATTCTTGTTTCAATGAAATTACATCGTAAGATACATTGGTTGTTTCAGAACATAGTAGCCATATTTGTGATAATCAAATTAGTGTCCTCTAGATAGATTAAATCATAAAGATAAGCATTCAAACATGTTTTTAATTGTCCAAAAACATGATTTAGACACCAAGTTTGCATTCATAGCTGAAAATGTGGTTCAAACGTTATAGCCAAAAACTTTGTCAGGTGGCGGTCATATTGGATTTGGCCACTATGATGACCCTGAAGGTTGCTGGCTCGGGCGCTCTTGCTAAATCATTAGAGCATGCCCTGGGTTACATCTGGGACAAATGTGGTGCTCTTAGATTGATTTGCGCAAAAATATCCTTATGGCCCTGGACAGTAATACGTTTCTTTTAGCTGTTCTGTCAAATATAAAATTATACATTTTACACTTTACTATGTTTCCCTAATCATAAGTATTCTGAACATTTTGAACACCTCAGTAAATCTGTAGCTCCAAAGGTTTAGCAGATAGAGCCATGTTGGAAGTAGTGCACCGGTTATGGTCATTTAAAAAAAGAGCGTGGTCATTTTCGGGTATTTCATTCCGGATAGAGAATTAGTCACAGTTCCTAAGTTGTTCCCTGGGGTCATATTAGCCAAGAACAGTTGAGATATTAAGTACATACAATAAAGAATACATCACATGGATGCACCTGGGATGTATCATCAGTGTTGTAGCCTGGGGTCATAGGGTGTTTCGGGTCTCGCAACATGAACCCTCGCCCAGGTGACCCAGCCGGGGTTGATCAAGCCCCAACTTACATCCCAGGTAGCTACCCACGGTCAGTCCTACTTTTTACTGTCTTTCCTAGGGAAAGACAGTAAATTAAGTTCCCTCACATATACAAATGACATCCTGCACATAATTCTACATTCAATAAAACTATGAACTCTGACTGGGGAGGGAGTTTGGGATATAGGTGGGTTACTTATTGATAATGGGTAATGGGTTATTAGTCTAATGATCATTAAAGAACGACTTCACCCATTTTCAACCTATCTTCATAGATCCTCACTAATGCTCCTGCTAAAATTGTGTGATTTTTTTCTTCTCAGTCTGTGTCTCATAGGAGGGCTATGGACACTTCAGAAACGCATCTACCAGTGAAAGTATAAAGAACGTTCAGGGCATACTTGCCAGCATTAGCCATAGATGGATAACACCGCAAGGTGGATCATGGCAAGGTGCCCAGAAACCTAATGGGATGAATGACCTATTCAGTCCCGACTTTAGTGACCTATTTGATCACAACCTTCCCAAATGGAGATTCCCATAGATGGAGACAATTAACCTCCCCAAGTCTGACATCTGATGGCAATTGATATCCCTTTAAAGCTTTAGTTAATACTAGTTGGTATTATAAGAATATGCGATTGCTTTAATTACTATTGTTTAATTGCTGTCCCAATAAAGAAGACAAAACTGTCAGATGGCCCGGCCGTTGAAGTGATGAGAGGTCATCTGTCTGTACATGTGTATGCATTTGTGGTTTCTGTTCCTTTCTGTCCTTCCCTAATCTTAGAAAGATGCAGGTTGGAGAGAAATCCCCCCCCCCCCCCCCATTGTTTGAAGACAAATGCTGAGTCAGGTGGCGAACCAACCTGAAGACCATCCCACATTTCAGTATATAGGGGCTCTAGGGACAGATAAGAGGGCTCAGACTTAGTGAGGTGACCTCGATGCAATTTGTTGCTGATAAGGAAAGCTAGTGTGAGCCCAGAGATCTCTGTTAAGTACATTTCTCTAACTTTTAACTTACTGCTTGATTAATTAATACACTTAATTTTAACAGTCTTGTCTGCTCTTAATTTCACCAATACAATGGACGGACAAACGACAAATTATGTCATTGCACAATTTGTCTGTTGTTTAAATAGCTGAAATCTCCAACACATCATAGAATCTCTCCTAGACGATTATCATGGAGATACCTAACATACCTAGCGCTGACATCAGAGAACCCCTACTGGAACTCCATATATGGAGATAACCAAAACGTCCAGGACAAACATCAAAGTCCTAAGGGAGTTCATCAGGACTGACATCATGGCTAAGGGAGTTCATCAGTGAAACCGAGCGACATTAACTCTTAGATAAGCATCAGACAACTCATCAGCCTAGTTGGTTTTCACAGCCTAAGCCTTACATATCGATTTTACTTACTTCTCATGGCGGCTCTCGGATCTGGTCAAAGAATCAGCCGATTATCAGTTCAACAGAAAGGATTTTTTTCCCTTCAATATTTAAAATTGTATATATTTGTTTTTATTAACGCGAGAACAATGGTTTCCATTATAGCGTGCTAACAGGAATAGAAAGCCTGTAGTTTCTATTATCTTGGATTCCCCATCGGATTTTTTTTTCCGATGGGTGCCATATTATCATGAGCATTATTGAGGAACAATTATATGAAGACAGGTTGAAAATGGGTGAACTCGTCCTTTAAATCCTGATGTGAAAGAAAATATTTGTATAGAAGAACAAAAAGGTTGTTAGGTTGACAGCACCTCAGTAAAACTACTAAGGTGCTGTGAAGTTGGGAGGCACAAGGGGAAAGTGAATGACCCCTGCTGGTGGAGCTTCCACACCACAAGTATATAGTTGTAAGGGATTTACGGTTTTATGTCCCAGAAAGGTTTGGTAGTCTTGCAACATACTTTTGTGAGCCGTAGCTTTGATCTAAAAAAAAAGACAGAAAAGGCATTAAAAACAACATCATACAGTCATTAGATGTGGTGTTAATGACTGTCTGTAGATCCTATTGCTTACATGTTAGACTACAACTTTTACTTTGAAGGACAAAGACCATGTGATGTAACACGTGGTCACGTGACATCTTTGTTTTGATGAAAAATGTAGATTAAAAGATGACTGACATTTTGAAAAACAAAGACAAATAAAGATGTTTTCCTTTGTCAGTCCCAAATCAAAAGATGACAAAATACTAATCAGAATATCAGAAAAATGGAGCATTTTCCTGATTTTTGGGTGGGCTAGAAAATTGAAAAAATTAAGACATTCTTTGATTTTTATTCTGGGATGAAAAAACTGAAAAAAACCCTATTTTGAGCTTTTCTCAGTGTCAGTCCCAAATCAAAAGACGCCAAAATACTAAGCACAATATCAGAAAAATGGAGCATTTTCCTGATTTTTTTGTGGGCTAGAAAATTGGAAAAATGAAGCAATGTTTAATTTAGATTCTAAAAGGAAAATCAGTAAAATAGACTTTTCAGATGTGAATTTGAATTGAATATAATATATCAGATTATACTAAGATACCCCCAACTGACCTTGGGATCTTAGTATAATCTGAGGTTTAATTTGGAAGTGATTATTTGAAAAATGGAGCAATATTTAATTTGGTTTCTGAAAGGAAAATCAGTAAAATAATTATTTGAAAAGTGAATCGGAATTGAATTTCAAATTATACTAAGATCCCCCGACCACTTTTCCCATTCATGTGTATTGGGCTTTTAGTTTCGGATATCCGTAACTGCATTCTGTATATCTATAACCAACATTCAGGATATCTGCAATAGAATTCTTACTAGGAGGATCTACTCTTTCAGATATCTACAATGCAGTTTTTACTAGGACAAACTACCATTTTAGATATCCGAAATTAAAAAATAATTCCAGACCTCCATAATTACATTTTGTATATCCACAATGTAATTAAATATAACCACAATTCATATTATGACTAGTACTAATCGAATTATGGATATCCAAAACTGCAATTGTGCTAGGAAAAATACAGTTCAATATATCTGTATTTATATTATGGATATCCGTAATTGTAATTCTTCCTATCCATAATGCAGTTTTAGATATCTATAACTGCAATATGATCGCTTTCCTTCCACCTACGTCAGTGGCTCGTGGACTCTGATTGGTCCGTTAAATGTGTCATGGCCGCCGTGGCGCCGTTTGCGTCGCTCACATTTACATAGCTTTAAGTTCCCTGCTTTCTAAGTTGCGTTTCATTATAGGCGAACGGCGCGGTCAGATAAACTACCGTAAAAACAAGCAGTTAAGTTAGATTTCTGTCATCTAACGCTCATTAATCTCTCAGTCTCAACAGATTACGAGCTGCACTAACAAATTCAAAGGAAAAAAAACAGTAGAGGGCGCTGTTTTCCCTTTTTTATGGGTTCCCAAGATCGAACGCTCATTGATGCTTCAGTATAATCCTATACGAGCAAATGACCACGCTGATTGTCAAATACATTTATTATGTTAATGTCGCCATTGTCTGAAATTAGTCCAATCCTCACCTTTGTTTAGGGTTACACATGTCCTCTCCATATCCAGATCACACTGGAGCCATGTTGGTTAATTATATCAATGTCAGTTGTAGCCTAGGTCAGTGGTTCTCAACATGAGGTCCGGGGACCAACAAGGGCCATTAAGGGGCTCCCCAGCAAATTGATAATTAAACATGCCAGAATATCCTAAATTAACACAGAAATTAGCTGATAGAGTCATTTTGGTCTCTTATCTGAATTATCATAATGTGTCTAGGGTCCCTTAACCTTAAAATGTCCTATTCATTATGGTCTCATAATGGGCCTGTAATACTGTCATGTTAAAAGTACTCAGTACTCTGTACTCTCAGTCTCTCTGTCTGCCAACCAAGGCCATGTAGCTGCAGCTGCCGTAAGTGGCTATCTCCAGAATGTTCCCAATCAGTTAAAACATGTCTTGTCAACGCTTTGCGCTTTAATGTCAAATGGTG
This sequence comes from Gymnoscopelus braueri, assembly GCF_963280865.1. Lineage (NCBI taxonomy): Eukaryota > Metazoa > Chordata > Actinopteri > Myctophiformes > Myctophidae > Gymnoscopelus > Gymnoscopelus braueri. Next base: position 56,909,513 of record NC_137605.1, on the reverse strand, counting down.
TGATCTAATGTCCTAATGACCCGTATCTCTATACATGACCTATATCTCTGTATGACCTGACATCGTCACTAATTTACTCTGTCAGCTGTCACCCTGTCACAGATAAACCTGCCACATGTCCTATAATATCGAAGGGATAACTTGTTTATGGAACCATAAGATGTATACAAGGATACCCTAAGATGAACAACAACTTATTATTCAGACAGCCAGACGCCTTGTCCATCTGATGACTTCCTTCTACGTTTGAGGGTCTTACAACCAATCAGAAGAATACACCTATATCTGATGCCATGGATGTCCAACTCTGTATAAATAACATTGTCTGTTGTTAAAACTTCAGTGTGATTATTATTCTTGTCTGTAACTTGTACTGTCTCTGTGTACACGCTCGAGCAATATAGACTGATCATTTTTGACTTACCAGGTGTCTGACTATCATTTCTTTGGGTGTTGACTGGACGGGTATTGGGGGTCTTAGTACCAAACCATCTTTTTACATCTTATTATAAAGTTAATTAATTAATTCTTTATCAATTGGTCCTTCGAAAACGGTTAGATAGCCATTAGAGATTATAATTATTATAATTTTCTCTCGACCGGTCTGTTAAAAGTTGTCTCTCTCTCTCTGTCTCTCCCTACCCAGCCCTCCCAACCCTACATGCTGCGGCCCGTTATCACCTCGACCTTGTAATACACTGAAAACAGCTGCCTCGCTGTTACTTGAATCTTTTAGACCATTTCAACATTGACACACACAGAAACTTTCAGTGTGTGCCAATCAAGAGGGGAATTATTATATAGTATTATAATATAAATATAGTCCAGATACACCATTCAATTAATTGAGATCTCCTGTGTTCCTTCGACTTCTCTGTGTTCCTTTGTTTCAGACAACCTAAACCAGCTACGCCATCTCCTCAAATCAGCCCTAAAAACAGCATTACACCAGCACGGGACAGTTGGTATAATCTCTATTCCTTATCTCCTAGGATTATAACACAGCCTGCTGATTTGCGTATTTTTCAGAAACTAGCCATTTAAAATCTTCAATTTCATCCCTGTATCCATATAGTATAATACAGCGTATTTTTATTATTATCAGTTCAACTTCACCTCATGGGGAATCTCATAGCTACAAGGAAGTCATACATGGCCGAGCCAGACCTCAAAGTTATTGTCACACAGGCTGGGACCACTCCAGAAAAACAGGTCACACCCAATTCACCACGCCAACCAAATCAGGCTAACATTACACACCACACCCAGAACACCCCTGGTCTCTCTACACAGGGCTCACACACTGCAGGCCGGCCTCCACGAACTTATATTTGTTGGTCATGTGGGACCACGGCGGACCATACTTTGACCCTATGTCCCCAGCCGAACACCGCGCTCCCTTTCAAACCTCCACTTTGGCACCGACGGCCAAACTGGGGTTTTGACAACCGGGTTGTTGTAGATAATTAGACATAGATGAACTTCCCTTTAAACGGACAAAGACACTCTGGCCGCAAATAGATGAAATTGATACAGAGATAGATGAATTTGATGTGTCCTAACTTTTAAAAACACTTTTAAAACACAAAAGGAATCAGTCCTTGTAGATCTGATATTTTCGAAAAGTTTCACCATTTAAAAACAAAAGGTATCTCCCATTACTATGAGAAAAAAAAAAAATTATATCTATATATGAGTTTAATATATATATATATTTCATATATATATAAAATCATCTACCCTAGCCCACTCACTTCATGAAATTCTAATTAGAGGTTCTAATATGATATGTGTCAATATAGTATTTATGAATACCCATCTTCAAATAATCTGATACCTGTTACATTTATATTTACCAAAGACAATTCAGATTGTTAACCCATTTAGTATTAATCTCTCACATTGTTGTCTTGTTCCCATTTATATGGGTCCCACTTTCAATTGTCAACAGAAAATGTACTCAAATATTCTAGTGTAACTTTATATTCCATTGTAACTTTTAACACTTAAAAAGGAATTAGTCCTTGATGTGCTCGCACACCCCATACCACTGTTGATTTTGTTCACTAATGTTGCTTTGTTTGTGTTTAGTGTCTATCCTCCCTGCTGGTTCTGGGGCCCTGGCCTTGGCTGTGCACCCACCTATGACCTATGACGCTGCAGTGCTCTGGATGCCCTCCCCTTCTCTGCTGTGGCACCTGTATCATCAAGACACCCAGAGCACACCAGCGTATTAATTCCATTTGATTATTTGAGATTCATTAGTTCAGTTTCTGATGGGCTGGTCTTAAGTTAAATCTGTTTAATGTTTTTTTTTTCTCGTTAGCGGGTAGTTCAAGCTTTTATTTTGTTTTGGTAGGTAAGGGGGTTCTACTTTATGACGACGGGGAAATCTTTTCTGGCATAAACGGAATCCCACCCTTTTGTTTATTTGACCAACTCATCATTTTTTACTTCATGTTAAATTCCACCCTATAGTATTTTGTTGTAAAAACCTTCTCTATGTCTGCTTTATGCCTCACAGCATCACATACCCCGAAAGAAGGCAGCCGAGATCCATTCAGATCCAAATTACTGATTTTTTTTGTGACCCAAGACCGTACGGGATCAGAGGTTAGTGGATTTCAGGGGGGGATCACAATGAGAGGTAAGGTGCATTTTAACATCTTACGCCTCCTGTGCTCCTTCTGAAACTCCAAAAAAGGAAAAAAAATAAATACGATTTACACATTAATATGAATCCTGGTACAATTTGCTCAGTTTATAATAATAATTCATATCCATTTACTTAAAAAGGAAGATATTTCGTTAGATTCCCAGAGTACACTAAAATACTCATTGTCAATTTACCCACTACTAAGTATATTAGATAATCAAATTCATCATAGGTTCTCTCACTCCCTAATATAGCCTCTCATTTCTCCAGTTTCTTATCTGTTTACATTCTCTTGTTCAGCTGTTCTCATAACAAAGTAGGCTATGGTTAATAATTGCTCACAGAAGTGTGAAAGAAAGTACAGAAAGTGAGTTATGTCGAAAGTAAAGAGAAGTGTGAAAGAAGGTAAAGAAAGTCAGTTATGTCGAGTAGGGAAAGTAAAGAAAGTGATCAGACAGAATGTAGAATGCAAAGGATTTCATTTTATTTTATTTTTCACCAGTTTGCTGTCTCAGAAAAGTCTGTGACCGAATTGTTATGAGAACATTCTGACTTTGTGAGGGCCATTGGGCTCAATATAACTTTAACCCATTCCTTCCAATTACAGTAACTCCCTTATAGCAATATCTATCTATCTCTATATATATAATATCAGTTTTATTACTGTCAGCCCATTATTAATATGTTTTCCTTTATTTTTGCCATAATGTCAGCACCATCAGCATATGAATGAGTTAGTTCATCTAATTTAGTAACTTTAACTGTTAAACAAACTCCAATATCCAAAATCCCTTGTGGAGATTTCCGTTTCCGTTAGGGTCTGTAACAGCCACGTTGCTATGGCAACTCATTCCACTCTGATCTCTTAAAACTCAATTTCCCATAATTCCCTCTGGTCTGAGACTCCATTTCCCATAATTCCTTCAGCAGGAAGTGTTAGTGGTATGTTAGACACGTTTCCATGGCAACCTAATCCTGTAGCTCAGTCTCTATTGAAGTCCATTTAAAACATAGATCAGTTAAATTAACACACAATAAGATTCAATTTGTTCTATATCAATATTGGGAAACATTAACTATAATATTAAGTTTATTATAAAGTCATTTTTGATTTATTTTAAAAAGTTTTGAAAATATTTTATCATTTTAACTTAAGATTTTTTTGTAAGCTTACAGATTTGCTATTTTTCTGTACTTATCTCATTTCAATATACTCTTCAGAACAAAGATGTTTATTAATTTTAAAAATTTAAAAATTATAACTTTTTAATTTCTTTTTTTTTTTTAAAGGGAAAAATTAATTTTAATTTTTTCATAAATTTTTTTTCTCATCCCCTTTCTCATCAACAAATCATCTGACACACAATATATTGTAGATATATGGGTGTCAAATAGAGGGGAGTTTGATTAATATTTGATTTAAATATGATTTGATTTAATGTTTAATTGCTGTGTTTTGTGTTTCTTTTTCATTTTGTGTTTCATTTTAGAACGAGAATGTAAACCACCCCATAAATCCAAATTCCTGGACAACTATAAGGTCACAATACCTGCTAATTGTACATACAATTGTACATACAGGGCTAAACTTTAATTTTATATCTGGTTCTAAACCTGTTTTAAACTATGTTTCATACTACAGTCAACTGTAGGCTACTGTCATGCCCAACAGTAAATTTGATTTCCATTCTGTCTTACAGATTTCAACTTATGTCTTGGATAGACAGATGTTTGATGCCACATGCCTACATGCAATCAGGAAGTATTTCTTGAGTTTTAAGATGATATCACGTAAGTTTTTTCCCAAAATAAAGTGTAAAGTGATGTACAAATTTACATAGTACAGAAGTGTCCCGTTCCATTTTAAATACTTGTATCTTGATAAAGCACAAGGACTGCAGCTCCACAAGGAGGAAGGTAACTTTTCTATTTCTGAACGTGTACAGAAACAATCAATGACCCGAGACGTAGGTCTCTTGTCAGATTTCAATATGAAAACTTGCAGATTAGTAAGTTGTCCCTCCCTACAATCTCTCTGCTGCCATGGTCATTAAACTGTGCTAAAATTGTCTGTCTTAGTTAAACCAAACATGTTGAAAAGATTTGCTTGGGACGGTGACATTAGCTGAGATTTTTTTTGAATTATAATAAAGTTATTTGCAAAGTTGCAAAGGGAAAACTTGTGGAAACGTGTGGAGTGTCTTGGGAATTCATGAACTATAGCCCTGTTTTGCTTCCTATTTGAATAAATAAATTATACAGTCCTCTTGAAGAAGTATAAATGTGTATGTTATCCAACTAACCATTTATTTTTGCCTTTAAGTCCTTTAAATCTTTACCTGTCTGATTTGATTTTGAATAATGTCACAAGGTGAGACCTGATCAGCTTGACCTTTGACCCTATCCAAATCATGATAAGATGTAGGATTGATAGAGTCATTTTGGTCTCTTATCTGAATTATCATAATGTGTCTAGGGTCCCTTAACCTTAAAATGTCCTATTCATTATGGTCTCATAATGGGCCTGTAATACTGTCATGTTAAAAGTACTCAGTACTCTGTACTCTCAGTCTCTCTGTCTGCCAACCAAGGCCATGTAGCTGCAGCTGCCGTAAGTGGCTATCTCCAGAATGTTCCCAATCAGTTAAAACATGTCTTGTCAACGCTTTGCGCTTTAATGTCAAATGGTGTGATCTAATGTCCTAATGACCCGTATCTCTATACATGACCTATATCTCTGTATGACCTGACATCGTCACTAATTTACTCTGTCAGCTGTCACCCTGTCACAGATAAACCTGCCACATGTCCTATAATATCGAAGGGATAACTTGTTTATGGAACCATAAGATGTATACAAGGATACCCTAAGATGAACAACAACTTATTATTCAGACAGCCAGACGCCTTGTCCATCTGATGACTTCCTTCTACGTTTGAGGGTCTTACAACCAATCAGAAGAATACACCTATATCTGATGCCATGGATGTCCAACTCTGTATAAATAACATTGTCTGTTGTTAAAACTTCAGTGTGATTATTATTCTTGTCTGTAACTTGTACTGTCTCTGTGTACACGCTCGAGCAATATAGACTGATCATTTTTGACTTACCAGGTGTCTGACTATCATTTCTTTGGGTGTTGACTGGACGGGTATTGGGGGTCTTAGTACCAAACCATCTTTTTACATCTTATTATAAAGTTAATTAATTAATTCTTTATCATTAGCCTAGATTAGGAGAATGGCTGTTCTGATCATAGTTCACTCTACAAGCAATAGGCTTAGGCTAGAGATACTGGTCATGGACTGTCAAAATCATAGGCCTATTCTAACAAACAATATTCTCATAGGCTATTTGTGTCTCTGACCAATAATCAAATGGAGGTCCATTTAAGGGTCCTTGATATGAAAAATGTTAGGTTAAACACAATGGTGATCAATTAAAATGTTCACTTCATTTTATTCAGTCACTTTTCTTTAGAACATCAGTGTACATTGCAAAAGCTACTGAACAGATGGTGCACAAACATTTCATCATTTCATCAAAAGTGCAATGGTTTAAACCTGGAAACCTTTTGTGAACAGAAACACATTGGCATTGGCCTACATTAAACCGCAACTTTAAGTGTCAAGTTTGAAGTGGGCAAGGATATAGAGAAAAAATTTTTTCTTTGAGTCATCAAGGACTGGAGAAATGTGGGTGCAATGTTGGCGCTGCGAAGAGTGGGCCCACTAAGGGTGCACAGAGGGAGGGATATCAGTAAGTCTGCTAAGAGGGACCGGTGATTCTCTTCATCCTGCTGGGCATGTAGTACAGGGGCGGCAGTGGCTCAGGGGTAGAGGCCGGATGTGAACCGCAAAGTTCCCAGTTCGATCCCGGGCTCCCCCAGAGTTAATGTCGAAGTGTCCTTGAGCAAGATGCTGAACCCCTTAACCAGGCTCCCGATGAGCAGGTTGGTGCCTTGCATGGTTTCCTCCGCCATCAGTGTATGAATGGGTGTATGTAATGCACAATCTCTGTAAAGCGCTTTGGATGAAAGCGCTATATAAATGCACCATTTAGTACTCATGATTCTTGAATGTACAAGAGAAATGAAACAGTAGAAACCATGTGACTTTGCTCTGCTACTGTGGTGGGCTCAGAGATGAGGTAGAAGGAACTCTGGTGTCACTGATGGTTGCGGCAATTCCTGAGATATTTTTTTTCACCGTTTTGTTTATTTCAAGATTCAGAGAAATAGACAAGAATATGCAGAGTCAAAATCAAAAGTAAAAATATATAAAAATAAATAAATTGTACAATCTTACTCCAGCAAGGAGGATATACCCTGAATCAAGTTTTCAAAACAAACAAACGAAGACAACACACGGACAAATGTGCAGATAGAAAGAGAATAATAAATAAACAAACATACCACATAATACACATCACAACAAAACAAAACATGGCTTGATCACCCCACAAAGCAAAACATATAATGATGAACATAACAATACACCCACGCATATCTCCCTAATAAAAGACATACTAGAATAACCCAACTGCGTCAGAGATCATGTCTCAATATACTCAAATTCATGTATTCAATATTGGGGCCAAGAAGGACTGAATTCCTGAGATATTAGGGAAATGAATATTGCTGATGTCATTCAGATGGTCATATGATATGAGGCATCTTACAATGATGTAAGCAAACAGCTACAACTAATACAGTACCTCCATTACTTCCACACAAGGCAATATGTAGAGCCTGCTTTTTCCAACAGACATTTTAAGCTCTCACAGAGCAAGCCCATAGCTTTTGAAGCTTGTGCCCCTTGCCAAGTCAAACCCAATCAATTTTAGACATATTAGGGGATAACATTGCAAACGTTCTGAAACACCAGAGGGGAAAAGGCGTTTATGTTCTGTACATCCACAGCTGGCCTCGTCCCGACAGGGTGGACTACGATGTAGGAATTTCTGTCCCAATTCGCAAAAGGTCCAGTACTGGACATAAGGGAACCACACTAACACAAGGCAACCCACTCACCAAACAGGTGCTTGGATCTCGGCAGCCCTGAGCGTTCTGACCACCCGACTGAGCGTGAGACAAAAATTCAAAGAATACAATGATCAAGTAGGTTCAATTGGCTTATTGTTGTTTTGGCTTTTTCAAAATATCAAGTTCACTTATGGTCTAATAGATCTTTTAAGTTACAAAATAGTCATCTGAAAAAACATCCTATAAAATCTACAACTATGTTTTTTGAAATGTGCTTTTCTTTTGTAGTGTGCAGTACTACAAAGTATACAAAAATAAGCCATTCCTTTTTACTTAGAATCAATAATACAGGCAGCAATAAAGTGCACTGCACTCAACCTCAAAACAGCATCCATGCGGCAAACAATTAAGTGTCTATCCCTGAGGCAAATGAAAAACATTTAAAAAAAGCTACAAGCTCACAACGTGTCGATGTAGATCCGCGGCTATTTTCAAAAGTTTAGGCACAAGGGGTAAGGCTGTCGCACAAGAAGTCTGAGACTGAGCACATCCAATTGGCAAAAGAAATGTCTATACCCGAGATAGTTTGATGTCTGTGATTCAACTTCAAAACATCAGATCCATGAGGCAAAACATTGTGTCTATAGCTGAGAGAGTTTGGTTCTCAGTGTCTGAACGTGTGCTGAACATTTGTCGCCATCCAGAGACAGGAAAATCTTTTGCACAGCCTCAAAGAAGTGCTTACAACCTGGAGGATACTCAATGTGGAGAGCATAAATAAGGCCAAAGAGCACAGCGAAGGCACTTGGAACATCCTCCAACACCACTCCAGCTTGCAGTGCCGAATCTGGGCCTCTTTGAAGCGCCAAGATCTCCAGGATACCCATACGGACGCCACCGGTGTGCCTGTCCACGTCGTCTCTAGATTGGAGCACATAAAAAAATTAACATTTTAATTAACATTGCAAAAAAATTAACATTGCAAATTACACCATGATGAGTCATCACAGTGTAATTTGCAATGTTAATTTTTTTGCAATGTTAAATTTTTTTGCAATGTTATTTTTTTTTAAAATTTTTTCTTATTTCCACACAACTCCTTTATGCTATATTAATGACATAGTTAAATATTGAAAATGGGTGGATTTCCCCTTTAAGAAATATCGCCAAATGACAATGAGGGACGTTTTTTCCTTGATGCCTGAAATGTTGATTTACCTGACAGGTCTTAACAATTGGATACTTTTCCTGAAGAAAGAACTGTAGTCCTTTGAGTGCCACCGCCCTCCTGTGCCTGATTATATCTGTGGTCTGCGTACAAATAACATGTTATAACAAAGGCAGTCTACCGGTGCACCTCAGTCTAAAACGTCCAGTCCATCACAAGGGCAGGGATAACAGATGCAGAAGAGATCAACACTGGAGCAGCACGGCGAGTTTTAAGCCTTTTATTATTTAGGTGCAAGTGTAAAAAGTGACCAACGTTTCGGTCTTTCGACCTTCCTCAGAGTCATACAGAGCAGCGTCTAGGTAGGCATTTAAATCAGAGGTAGGAGAGGACTGTGCTCTCAATAAGCCAATGGTAATTGTAGGAGCTTTTTAGGAGCAGCAAAAGATACGCTATTGGAGCTGGAATGACCGCGGCTGCTGGCACCAGACTTGCCCTCCAATGGCTCCTCGTCAAAGGATTTAAAGTCCACTCATTTCAATTACAGGGCCTCCAAAGAGTCCTGGATTGCTATAGTACTACACGTCACAGTCTCAAGGGTGCGACAATCAGTGGTGATTAGCATAAAGGTGGCTCTGGAAAGATGGACTATTTAACATTTAAAAAAAAAATGCAATGTAGTGTATCCATTTAATGCCATACACAATTTGAAAACGGTGTACATACAAAAATATGGGCCAAGAAATATAAGGCCATTTCAAAGAACACTCAGGGACTGTCTACAAGAAACATGAAAGGCTCAACTCTTCATTTAGACCATTGGGCTCTAAAGTGTCAAGGTTGTGTATCCACAGTGCTTCTCTAAGTAATTTATTAATTACATCTCCACCCCGAGGTGAGGCTGGGATTATTTCCATTCCCCAAAATTTGAGGGATGCCGAGCCATGATTAGCTTGTTTGTAATGCAGAAAAATAAAAGACTGTTCTCAGTAAAGGACTACATAAACACTGTTGACCCCTTGTCCCTTCACTCTCAAGTTAGACACGTTTAAGTTTCTCCGTATACTACACCTTAAATATTTTTTCCAGACCTACTTAATGTCTAACAGTAACACTGTCAGTAACTGTAACCCTATTTTAATGAATCTGTACCTGAGACTGCTAGAGAACCTACCTATTTGAAAGAGAACCTACCCCGTTTAAAAAGTCATCCTTTCTCCCCACATCGAATCTTAGTCCTTCCATCACCACTTTTGGTCAATTGGTAGAAGTTGCAAAAAAATAAAGGTAAACCCAATATGACCAAAACTGAAACCTTACACAACCTTGAATTAAGAAAATACACTATTATACGCCCAGCTGATAAAGGTGGCACAGTAGTAGTCATGAGCCTTGATAAATATAACCTGGGTATAACAAGCCAGCTCATGGATACCAACCATTACACTCCCCTACCCTCAAACCCTACCGCAAATGTCAAAACTAAGATATGTTTTTATTGATGCGTCTCACAAGAGAGGCTTTATCACAGACAAGGAAAATACGTTTCTGGTTAAAGATCACACTGTGTGCCCAGTAATCTATGGTGTACCAAAAATCCACAAAACCTGAGAGAACCGCCCCATTGGCAATCTCACTGAGCCCCTGTCTCAATATGTTGACTATTTTTGGAGAAAACATGTGCTAATTTTGCCATCCTTTCTTGGGGACACCACTGATGTTCTTGAAATATAATGCTGATGTTATCTTAGCTTCACTTGATGTACAGAGTCTATACATGCATACTGCACGATGTTGGTCTAGATGCCATCTCCCACTACTTAGACACACCCCCGGCACACACAATAGATGAGCTGCAAACCTTTCTCCTGTATGTCAACTCCACCACTGGGTCCTTAACTTTTACCTTGGAGTCCAACAATGACAAAATCAACTTTTAGCCCTCACAATTTTTTAAAGTAATGGTCTGTTTGACACTACTATTTACCGCAAACCGCTCAGCAGGAATACCTTACTCAGAGTGAATAGTTATCATTCTAAACACCTTATTCGCAATATCCCTATTGGCCAATACCTGCATCTTAGAAGAAACAGTAGCTCTACCACAGATTTAAGCTAAAGACCTCACTAACCGCTTTGTAGAAAGAGGCTACAACCAAGCGGACCAGACTCAGCATACCATAGAGCTCTACACACTGACAGAACATCCCTACTTTAATACTTAAATATATGCTAATTCCCCTCTTATCTCCTTCAGATGCTCCAGAAGCCTCAGAGCCCGTCTTGTCCACTCGGACATGAATGCACCCTCCCCCCCTACTTGGCTCCCTATATCCCCCACAGGGCTTCTATAAATGTGGAAACTTTGCTCAAATTCATCGAACACTCAATTCTTCACCCATCCACGGACTGGCAAAAAATATAAAATATGGACTACATTGGTCAAACCAAGAGACCACTTAAACTTATTGGTGAGCATAAAACTGCTATTCGCACCAACAACATGCCATGGCCAGGCATTACAAACAAACTAATCATGGCTCCCCAGCATCCCTCAAATTTTGTGGAATTGAAAAAAATCCCAGCCTCACCTCGGGGTGGATATATAATTAATAAATGACTTTGCAGAGAGCACTGTGGATACACAACCTTGATACTTTAGAGCCCAATGGTTTAAATGAAGAGTACAAGTTCTTTGTACTAACACGAGTTACAATTTGAATCAAATAACTGGACAACATTGTATGCTTTCTCCATTGATTTTCTACACCAGACAGGACTGTGCCGATAACCATGTGGGAATTACAATAAAAAATATAGCTGCAAGCAGCGATAATACGGGGCCAGTGAATAGAGAGAGAGAGAGAGAGAGAGAGAGAGAGAGAGAGAGAGAGAGAGAGAGAGAGAAACGGAATAGATTGAAGAGAGAGAGAGAGAGACGGAATAGATTGAAGAGAGAGAGAGAGAGAGAGAGAAACGGAATAGATTGAAGAGAAAGAGAGAGAGAAACGGAATAGATTGAAGAGAAAGAGAGAGAGAGAGAGAAACGGAGTAGATTGAAGAGAAAGAGAGAGAGAGAAACGGAATAGATTGAAGAGAAAGAGAGAGAGAGAAACGGAATAGATTGAAGAGAAAGAGAGAGAGAGAGAGAAACGGAATAGATTGAAGAGAAAGAGAGAGAGAGAGAGACATGGAAACGGAATAGATTGAAGAAAAAGAGAGAGAGAGACATGGAAACGGAATAGATTGAAGAAAGAGAGAGAGAGACATGGAAACGGAATAGATTGAAGAGAGAGAGAGAGAGAGACAGACATGGAAACGGAATAGATTGAAGAGAGAGAGAGACATGGAAACGGAATAGATTGAAGAGAGAGAGAGACATGGAAACGGAATAGATTGAAGGGAGAGAGGGAGAGAGCGAGAGAGACATGGAAACGGAATAGATTGAAGAGAGAGAGAGAGACTTGGAAACATAATAGATTGAAGAGAGATGGAAGCAGAATGGACATCTCAACCTATTGCCATTAACAGGAATCAAACCCTCAACCTTCGGATTGACAAGCTGCAACAATACCTATAGTGCTATAGCTTTGTACAGGCTGAGGTTGTCTGTTGAAGATAAAAGTGAACCAGTGAAAGCAGCCGATCTACAAGCTCAGAAACACGTTGCTATCTGAAAAGATTTGAGATTGTAGATCGGCTATTTTCAGAATGAACTATGTCATACATTGCAAAAACATACCTTCTCAAATAAGCATTTCATGTTATCTTTATCAATTGCATATGTATTCATTAATACAGTCTTGTTGTTTGCAATGCACTTTAAATGAAGTCTCCACCAAGTGAGGCTTGAACCGGCAACCTTGATGTAGTGAAACATTCACTTAAGCGGGAAGCCATTGGACCAACAGACCTGATCCAGTGAAAACGGAGGTCAGACAGATGATACCATTTCACGCAAATAACTGAAAAATCCTGGGTTTAAGTGTTTTTCAAACTGCTCAAAATTGCGGACAATCTAAGGGCGGAGAGAGAGACATGGAAACGGAATAGATTGAAGAGAGAGAGACATGGAAACAATAGATTGAAGAGAGAGAAAGATGGAAGCAGAATGGATTGATTGGACGTGTCAACCTATTGCCATTAACAGGAATCAAACCCTCAACCTTAGGATTGACAGGCTGCAACACTACCTATAGTGCTATAGCTTTGACCAGGCTGAGGTTGTCTGTTGAAGATAAAACTGAACCAGTGAAAGCAGCCGATCTACAAGCTCAGAAACACATTGCTATCTGAAAAGTTTTGAGATTGTAGATCAGCTATTTTCAGAATGAAGTATGTCATACATTGCAAAAACAGACCTTCTCAGATAAGCATTTCATGTTATCTTTATCAATTGCATATGTATTCATTAATACAGTCTTGTAGTTTGCAATGCACTTTAAATGAAGTCTCCACCAAGTGAGGCTTGAACCGGCAACCTTGATGTAGTGAAACATTCACTTAAGCGGGAAGCCATTGGACCAACTGACCTGATACAGTGAAAACGGAGGTCAGACAGATTATACCATTTCACGCAAATAACTGAAAAATCCTGGGTTTAAGTGTTTTTCAAACTGCTCAAAATTGCGAACAATCTAAGGGCGGAGAGAGAGACATGGAAACGGAATAGATTGAAGAGAGAGAGACATGGAAACAATAGATTGAAGAGAGAGAAGGATGGAAGCAGAATGGATTGATTGGACGTGTCAACCTATTGCCATTAACAGGAATCGAAACCTCAACCTTCGGATTGACGGGCTGCAACATTACCTATAGTGCTATAGCTTTGACCAGGCTGAGGTTGTCTGTTGAAGATAAAAGTGAACCAGTGAAAGCAGCCGATCTACAAACTCAGAAACACGTTGCTATCTGAAAAGTTTTGAGATTGTAGATCGGCTATTTTCAGAATGAAGTATGTCATACATTGCAAAAACATACCCTCTCAAATAAGTATTCCAGGTTATGTTTAACAATTGCACATGTATTAATTGACACAATCATGTTGTGTGCAATGCAACTTTAATGAAGTCCGCATCAAGTGAGGCTTGAACTGGCAACCTTCAGGTTGTGAGGCACACGTTTAAGGGAGAAGCCATTGGACCAACAGACAAGAACCTGTGAAAAAGGAGATCACACAGATGATACAGTTTCACGCAAATAGCTGAAAAATCCTGGGTTTAAGTGTTTTTCAAACTGCTCAAAATTGTGGACAATCTAAGGGGGGAGCTTACTGGTCAACGTGATACATGTGTTCCTCATGAGTCAAGGCACATGTGTAAGCAGGTTTAATGGCTGTCGGCCAAACGAGGCATGACTTTTGCCTGTTTAAAGTTTGCACTTTCAAAAAATCGCTATAGCGCCCCCCTTTGACCAATTGGAGTAAGATTGGTTTCAGTAATATTTGGAATGACCCTCAACATTAACGCAAAGTTTCAAAGAAATGTGAGTCTGCATGTATGTGTTAGGGGCAGATGAATAATTGTCATAAAACTGCAATATTCATTGGCTCATTAAAGCTTCATTTTTTCACTTATGGAAAATCTTTTGCATCAGTTTGTCGGCATAGGTCCAAAGTTCATGTGTAAAACGTTTCGTGCAGATTACTCAAAAATCCCAGGAGGAGATAGGTTTTAACTGTTTTTCATATAATTCAAAATGGTGGGAGATCTAAAGGTCAGAGGTCAAAAGTCAGAGGGTTAAAGTTGTTCATCATGAGTAGACGCATGTGTGTATTGAAGTTTTATGGCTGTAGGTCAAACAGGGCATGAGTTGTACCTGTTCAAAGTTGGCATTTTGCTATAGCGCCACCTTTTGACGAAAGATTGTGAGAATTATTTCTTGATAGTTTTTCATGACCATCTACCATATGGCCAAGTTTCGTAAAAAGCGTATGCACGGTTCAGCCAGAACTGCCAAAAGTGGGAGAAGAAAAAAGAGGGGAACATTAAAACAGGTCCAGAGCTGAGAGCTCTGGCCCCGTAATAAAGATACTTTATAACCACTTAAACCATATAAGTTAACTGATTCCCATGATCTGTACTAGCCCCCCCCCCCCCCTCATTTAGGTTTATACGAGTATTATAGAAATAATAATATCACATAAAAATGCTTATTTTTAAATGCATACATAACATTTTCAGATATTTAAAAGGATCCCTGTCTAATAAGCAAAATATGCCTTAATACATTATAATTGCTCTCTGTAGAGCACCGAAGTCTGACGTAATTTACACATCCTACCTAGGTCGCGTCCCCCCCCCCTTCTGAATTCCCAAAGAAGTGTTTAATATCGCGTCAAATAAGAACCGTGTTCCAAAAATAAACAAATGATCCCGGCGGTTTTACTCTTATGGATATGAAGCATCAACTGACGGTGAGAAAACACTAATGTTACTTCCGCCGAATTAGTAAAATTTTTCGCCAGAAACTGTCTGTTTCAAATATGAGTGACTGACTATCCTAAACGATACAGAGCCACCTCCCTGACAATATCGGCGTGACAGTTTGTTTATTTTTGGACCACAATTCTTATACGAGACGATTCTATGATGACCCAATGTTATTCTCCATAGAGAAATTACTTTACTACAGTCTTACAACTTAAAGGAGAATTCCGGACAAATTAAGTGTTATCTTTCATGTCTCGTTACTCACCTAGCGACGTAAAAAGTGGCGTTCTTTTTTTCCATATATTCCCCTGTCGTCATTTTTTAAACACCCTCCGTTGTTATAATGGGAGCGCGAGGGTTAGTGAAGTTCGTCTATTATAACCGACGCAATGTTATTTTTTTCTCTACTACGATTCATTGTAGAGTCTCATGATAGTCAAACATGCGCTGAAAATTCCTGCGAGCCTGCCGTTAATGGCGAACGATTTAACACTGGATGCTTGTTTCTTTCCAGAACCTGGCAACTCGTGTTGCCAGATAACCAGTAACTCTAAGGACCCCCTAGTGGTCCCGGACCCCCTGTTGAAGACCCCTGATCTAAACGGCTAACAAATAACAAAAGCTAAAGCTCTGAGTTCCCTGAGGAACGGTACCTCGAAGCTAACTAGCTAAAGCTCCAATCCAAAGTCCACACACCGACAAGCACAATGTTGTTTACCGCTTTTAACGTGTGTTACTAGATAGTTTACCTAGCTTTAAATCCCCCCCGGCCACCGGGGAAGATAAGCTAGGTATACTAGCTAGCTTAGTCTCGTTTAGCTAACTAACATGCTAGCTAGCTATGCTAGCATGCATCATGCTTAAATTAGCCCATTTACAAGGCAACTTGTAAATTGTAGGTCGGGTATTTTTAGGTACCCACATTACAATTCACGTTTTCGGCTGATGCACCCCCACTCATTAATTCATCTGTACAACTTAATAACTATTTAATCTACTCGACCTGCTAACATTGGCCATGTTAGCTGCTAACGGCTAACTAACACTTGAAATGAGTGTTTTGGACAAATTGAGAAGAAAAAACACACACCGAGTGTTTCTTACCTCTGCCTCCTCGTCGGCACTTCAACACACGACGTATTCCATACACGAACACACAAATAAAATAAAAATGTTCACGGTAGTTCTGCTCCTGTTTAACTACCACGTAACTCCTCTGCCGTGCGTGAAATGACACCGCCCCCCCACCATGAACTTGGGCGTTCGGATGTAAATATGCGCACCGCCTAACGCACTCACCTACGGCTCAGAGCGCATCACAGAGCCATTGTGGGTTTTCACCCAGTCATTGATTGATTGATTGATGAATACTTTATTAGAAGATTGTAGAAAAAAGCACATGAAAGTACAGTTCAATACAAGGTCAGCTATAACAGGAATTAAAAAACACAAGAAAGCCATTGCCTTGTTTCTATTGGGGCCCTTTGTAGTCAATTCATAGTGACATTATATGACAGACAGATATACACTACTATGCAGAACATCATCTATTGCAGTTTTTTAAAAAAGAGAAAAATCTGACAATTAAATTCTTTCTTAATCACTTCATTTTTGGTGAATGTTCAACTAGTGCAGTGTTTCTCAAAGTGGGGTCCAGGGACCCCCAGTCCTTCCTTAAGGGGGTCCCAGCGGGTCAGTTATAGGAACCAAATGGATGAATCAGGATTGAATTTGGATTTATAATGTAGTGTCCTCCTGACTGACTGACTGACTGTCTGTCTGTCTGTCCCTCTTCCATCTATCTTTTCACTGAGACTGAGGTATCTCTATAGAGGACGACCCTCTACATGGATAAGGATTCCAATCACATCTTCACCAGTGTTTCTTGTTCACCTTCATATAGCCTATTTCGATAAGTCAAATTTCTACTACACTATACACTATTTCACTACAGTTAAACTGGCCATAGCCTATTCCTATATAGCCAACTCACTTCTAATGTGCGCATTGTTTTTTGTTTTTTTGGTGTGTGTGTGTGTCATATATGCTACATTTATACACATAGCCCCTACGGAACCTCTCCCTCCGCTGTATAGCTCCGAGATGAGCTATATAGCGGAGGGAGAGGTTCCGATTGGAGCTATTATACACATTGATTCTTGAATAGGTATAGGCCCTACTGATTAGCCAGCCCTGTTCTTTTTTAAAATAACATTTTCGGGTTGATTCATCTAGCTATTTGTTGAGTTCTCATACGAATTTGGCATTAGGCATTGTACTACATGATAGAGGGTGTATGAAACGAAAGCCTGCCAGCCAGGTAGCCTACTTATAACAAGGCGTTAATAAAGTGACCAACATGGATGGAACTCTCTCTCTTTGTTCTCTGCTCTGCAATGCAGGGGTTAACGAGCATATCATTTGCAATAAATTAGCCATACTGGTGAGTGGTGACAGGATAAAAGTGTTGTCGCTTGACAATTTGTTGATCTGTGAGCCCAGGCCACCTGCAATTTACAGAGAATACAGGATAGGTGGGCACTAGGGACATCTATCCTGATGTAAAATTGGCTATTTTGTCCAAAATTCTAAAAAAGAAAATGAAAACATGGTCCTAAGTAATGTACATATGCACGTTATCTCAAACGTCCTTCCTTCAAATTCCTTCAAAGTCCATAAATGATATCGGTACTGGTTTTGTAATTTTTTTTTAAACATTAGAGCTTAATTTTGTTCTAATCATCTATACCTTCTTTTTTTTTTTACATAAAAACGTTTTCTAATTTAATGTTTTAACATTTTGGAAACAGGGGTGGACATTTTTGGCAAAATTCTATTTTTATATTCTATTTATATATATATATATATATATATATATATATATATATATATATATTTGCCAAGGACAAGGCCAAGTCTTGCCACAGACACATTGATGACCCCTGTTTGGAAAACAATAGCCAATTTAACACAGAGGCTGACTTTTTTGGACGCAGTGTATTGACGTGTACCTGTGCGCGACCTATAATGAATACGTCAGCATAAATTACCTATTTGGCGGCATTTCTCTTTTGATCTTTGCCGACTGAAGTCACGCGGGACATTTTTGGCGGGGTCCCGGGTCAGTCTACAGATCAGGAAGCAGCAACAGCAAGCAGTCTACCAGCGACCGGGCATCCGCAGCGACCTGCAGTCAGAACACGCAGAATGAACCCTGTCGTAGAGATGGAGACAGACCAAAGAGACAGACCACCACAGCAAAGTTCGTCTACATTTGATAGACTTTTTAATGCAACTTCGCGTGCAAGGCACGAACTAGCAGCCACGGATGATGGAGGGCTTCTGTCGATAACAAGGCAGCTTTTCCGGCGGCGGCGCACTGCAACTCCAGGTAAGTTGTAGATGATTGCTTTATAATTCTTATGTGTACAGCTATTATTCCAGCTACAACTTCGATACATATATGTATTTATGTTTTACTAGTCAGCTATCAACATGTGATGTTAACTTGTATCTTTTTTTTGGGGCAAGCAACAGCCTCTCAGATAGGGATAGAGAGTATATTGAATATAATTGTATTTTGTTCTTTAGGTGAGCTCAGTGCTTAAAGCTACCTAGTACATGTGAAGGATTACAAACTTGCAAATACACAGTGCCAAGACATTGGTTGCTAATGTTTCTGTGTTAAGGTGTCCACATTTAGACCATCCAGTAGGCCTATTGTCAAAATTCTCAAGAAGAGGATAGTTTCCCTGTGTATTTTCACTTTCCCCCTTGTAAGCTGCAAGCTGAGCACTGGATGAATAGAAACAGACTGGACTCCTGACACCGAAAGACCATGTCCCTCCCCATGAGATTAATATTAATATCAATATTGAATTACATATCTAAATAACATCGCATCCAATGTGATTCCACCTCAACCACGAGAATGTAGAACCTGATAAGCTGTGTAATCCATCCATGCATGTAAAATGCAGTTTGTTGTAGCTAATGACTTGCACCAGCATTTGTTGTGAAGCAGTTTATATACAGGGGTTAAAAAGATTATGATTACTCATTACTGTGATTGATGAGCAACACGGGAGACTAACGCTTTGTGTTTAGACAAGTCAACTCAAACATAATGTTATTTTTTCGACGGTTTGGCCAATAGCCAAACTGGCCACATGGTGGCGCACTAAACCTATGCTAAACGCTTGTCAAACTGCTAAAGTAAATTTAATTTGCAAACATAATTTCTCCAAGAACTAACCCTGAAACATGGCATCAACGTGTCATACTGTCATAACCAGTTTTTTGCACTTTCTCCATGTACAGCCCGTACATCTACATAAACGTTCGGATTGAAAATATAAAGTGCTTATACCATGGCCATGAATGTTACAACTAACTTCGGGTAGGTATAAGTACCCATATCTTCTGTATTGTTCAATAAAAAGCATTTTAATCCGATGGGCGGCAATTTTCTCATAGAGTTATAATGTATCAGAGTGCAGCACACCTCCCTACCGATAGGGTGTTGTAGTTGAAAGCATACTAAATTCGGAGAAAATGGCCACCGGTCGGATTAATTTTTTTTTTTATTGAACAACACGTAATATATGGGTACTTCTGTGGGGCCGTAAATGATTGTAACATCCGTGGCCATGGGGTCATCACTTCATATTTGAAATCTGAACGTTTATGTAGATGTACGGGTTGTAATTGAAGAAAGTGCAAAAGTCAGGTGGAAGTTCAGCCATGACGCTCGTGACGAAAGAGCGTTGTGCGATCTCTATGGCTATCCACGAACATGTATTGATTGATTGATTGATTGATTGATTGATTGATTGAATACTTTATTTAGAAATTTGCTGAAAAAATGCACATGAAAGTACAGTTTAAAATAATACAAGGCCAACTAAATAAGATTTAAAAGCCCATGAAAGCCTAATGGCTTGTTTCAAATGGGGTCCTCCCCATGTACTCAATTCATGGTGATATTAAATGACAGACAGATATACTATGCAGAACATCATATGAACAATTTACAAATTGAAAACTAATAAAAACAAAAATATGTACAGTAACTAAAAAGTTCAAGAAAAAAAAAGGGGGGGGGGCAGGGGTTAGGTTATGACTTTTACAGGGGCCAATTTTGAATTGCAGCCACCAGAACGTACTCTTTTAGGGCATTTTTGAAGCAGAGTAGGGGTTTACTCTCTTTCACTGCTTTTCTTATGGCTGTGTATGGAAGACATGCAATAATATCCTGTTGTATTGTAGCCGTATCACTAGAAAAACTAAATGTGAGTACTGCTGGTGATTGTACAGTGGGAAATTAGACTGGAGCAAGCGTCAGACAAATTATATAAGTTTTAGTTGTAACTACTAGAAACTATTCACATCCTACACAAATGTAGGATTTGGCTAGGAAACAATGCACCCTTTGCCATGCACTTGTTGCCATGCATATAGGCTCACATGTGTATTTTTGTCATTCATATTTATTGATGTAATTCATATGTTAATGCTGTTCATAACATAATGCAAAATGTTTTCATATTGGGCATTAGTGTGTGCGTGTCGGCACACGTTGCACACATGCACGCAGGGACGCGGGAAGTGGGGTGCTGAGGGTGCTGCAGCACCCCTGGTGGTGGGGAAGAGAAAGAAAAAAAATTGGAAAAAAATTGATTTTTTTTTTTTTTTTTTGTAAATTAAACAAATATATATCATTTCAAAAGTCTATATACACACTTATATATTAAAACAATGATGTATTTAACTTTGGGGAATCAAATATTTGTTGAAAAAGGTGAAAAAACGTGAAAAATTAGAAAAAATTCGCGGGACACGTGAAAAAAAATCGTGCGGAGTCCCCCGCCAAGCCCAGCCCCCCTTGGCATAAATGACTTCCAGCGTCCCTGCATGCACGTGTGTTCTAGGGGCGCTCCCCCACTTCTAAAAGTAGCACTACAACACTGTAACACCCAAGTGAAAAAGGTCTATTGTATAAGCACAAATGTAAGAAGAGACTCTGCATTTACAGCACATTTTGTGTTTCTTAGGATCTGGTGGGAGGCCGGCAAATCCTGTCTGGCAGGCGAGACTGTTCCTGCTTGCAGGTCCAAATTTTGAACGCCTTCCTTCTACTGAACTTCTTCAGAAGTTCTCCAGTCATGGATTAGGTAAAGTTTACATTGCATTTTTGAACGGAATAAAGCAATTATTAAAATGTGCCATATTCATATAGCCTAATCATTTTCAAGTAGGGTATCATCTTTGCACTGTAAGTGATGATGAACATCATTGCATAACTCTGTGGATAATGGCATTAAATCAAACCTTGGTCCCTGTAGGAGCCAAATGAAGGTTTATATTTGTATTGTGCACTGGATTGGATTAGTCAGTGATTCATGGAGGCACCTCATTGGCACCTTGATGATGGGAGTGCCTTTGTGGGTGGCCTCAGCAGCTATAAATAATGGCTCTCACCTGCTCACCTTTATTGGTTGGTTTGCCCATGGAGGTAGGATGAGCTGGTAGAGTTATATTTTGTTGACTGCTTTTGTTATTTGCTCACTGTTTTAAGTTATTTTGTGCACATTTATTACATATTTATTTATTGGAAACGGTAACCATTTAAACTTGAGCATTTGTTTGGACCTGAATCTTTTAATGTGCGTCATACAGTTTAACATCTCCCAGGCTTAGCCTGCTGGCTGATCTCTCATTGGGATTGTTATCAGCCGCAATAGTCCCTTTTGAGGGAGTTTTTTTCATTGTCTTGTTATAGGCTAGTGGATAGGTCAAGACATTGTAATATCCAATAATTGGATAATAAAGCAAGCAGTAGTCAACCTGTCACAGCTATGAGTGACTGGTTTATTTTTATTATTTTATTACTTGTACAAATCTTAGTGCTAATGTGCATATTGTTTTTCTTCTCTTTAGGCAGACCAGCACATGCGTCCTCTGGGCCAGTGGATGGTGACAAATCACAAATACAACTGAATTGGACGCTTCCGGAATTAAATAATTTCATTTGCCAACTTTATCCCAATATAAGTTTGAATTTGATTGGGTTTGAGTTGGCAAGGGTAGGCAAGGGGCGGAAGCTCCAAAAACTTCAGGCTGGCTCGGTGAGGGAGCTTAAAACGGCAGTTGGAAAGAGCAGGCTCTACGTATTGCCTCGTGTGGAAATAATGGAGGTACTGTATTAGTTGTAGCTGTTTGCTTACATCATTGTAAGATGCCTCATATGACCATCTGAATGCCATCAGCAATATTATTTTTCCCTAATATCTCAGGAATTACCACAACCATCTGTGACACCACAGACCACCGCGTTAACAGGACCAAGTCATGTGGTTTCCACTGCCCAGGTAAAGTAAATTATTATGATAGACACATCTTAACTTTTAAATGTGGTACTTTAGAAGTGCTTTAATCAACATTTCTCTTGTACCTTCAGGAATCACAAGC
Organism: Gymnoscopelus braueri; assembly: GCF_963280865.1. NCBI lineage: Eukaryota > Metazoa > Chordata > Actinopteri > Myctophiformes > Myctophidae > Gymnoscopelus > Gymnoscopelus braueri. Next base: position 56,886,800 of record NC_137605.1, on the reverse strand, counting down.
CGTACGTGCCCAGCCGAATGAAGAGGATCTCTTGGCAGACGAAGACATGGTAATTGTGACTGGCTCGCAGCAAATTAATAATGGGGGTGTTCGTTTTAGATGTGTCAGCACTGACACGTCTGAATCTAACTCGCCCATTATTAAAGATTGGTTGTAGCTCTTTGCTTACATCATTGTAAGATGCCTCATATGACCAATGAATGCCATCAACAATATTCATTTCCCTATATCAGGAAGTGCCACAACCATCTCTTCATGAATCACAAGCACTACGTGCCCAGCAGGATGAAGAGGATCTCTCAGACCAAGACATGGTAATTGTGACTGGCTCACAGCAAATTAATAATGGGTGCGTTTGTTTTAGATGTGTCAGCACTGACACGCCTGAATCTAACTCACCCATTATTAAAGATTAGTTGTAGCTGTTTGCTTACATTATTGTAAGATGCCTCATATGACCATCTTAATGCCATCAACAATATTCATTTCCCTATATCTCAGGAATTGGCCCAACAATCAGTGACACCAGAGACCACCACAGAAGCAGGTCCAAGTCTCATGGCTTCTACTGCCCAGGTAAAGTAAATTCTTATGTTAGACACAGCTTAACTTTTAAATGTGATACTTTAGAAATGCTATAATCAACATGTCACGGGGGCAACCTGTGCCCTATAGACATTAATGAGGAACTTTGCATGCACACACTGCACAACTGCTTCCAAATGCATTCACCAGCAAGCTGGCTGGGAAGGGTGTTTAAGTAGTGTGGTGTTGCAGGTTTCCTTATGTCTATATATCTGAAGACATTCTAACACTCAATAATGACTGAAAGTGTTTTTAGATGTTTATTGATGACACTGTGTGGGTAAGTAAGTTGAATTGTTTGTGGGGTCACCCGTCTCTCCTCTGCAGTGCTGGCAATCCTGTTTGGAATGGGCCAAGCACTGTACAGGAGGAGGGGTGTGTTTATGTTGGTATTATGTTTTGGCTTTAGTTAATCTGATTAATTTGAGCCTGGGAAACATTGTAATGAACATGTTTAACTTACTTCATTATGATGTAATTGTGTAAAATAACTCATGGGCCTTAGGTTGCAGTGTTTGACAGATTACCAATAGTGGTCATATGATGGTTTGCCTCACCTGCTTAAGTCAGAACTTTCTTCCAATCACCTCTCATAGTCATTTTTACTGCCAACCAAACTGAGGTGATTCCCCTCCTCCACTCAGTAATCTTGAATAAATCCTTGTCAGTGGTGTAGCTTGCTTTGTCCTGCTACCTGGAGCAAGTTTGTGTACATCTAGCATTTATATTTTAATACCTGGATATTGGAAATTTGGATATTTGTTACAAAGGTATGGATGTGTTTTTATTGACCTGTTTGTATTTATACATGGTCATTGGTCACTAGAGGGGGAAATGTATTTTATGTTTCCAATGCTATCACTGCTGCCTAGACTGAATCACGCTAGTAAAGACATCACCTTGTGCTGAGGTGACCACCTATCCGCTGATCACCACTGCTCAGTGACTGATCACTGTAGAGGGTGGCATGTAGCCCCTTTAACACACCCATTATTGAATAGCTGCAGCTGTTGCTTACATTACTGTGCAAGATGTCTCATATGATCATCTGAATGCCATCAGCAAATTAATTTCTGATCCCTAATATCTCAGGAACTGCCACAACCATCACTGACACCACAGACCACCGCAATAGCAGGACCAAGTCATATGGTTTCTACTGCCCAGGTAAAGTAAATTCTTATGATAGACACATGTTAACTTTTAAATGTGATATTACATTAATATCATACTACATACTGCTAGAAATGCTATAATCAACATTTCTATAGTACCTTCAGGAAACAAGAGCCTTACGTGCCCAGCAGGATCAAGAGTATCAGCAGACCCCGTTGGCAGACCAAGAGAAGGTAATTGTTACCGGCTTTGCAGTTTTGGACAGACGACAGTAGGATTTCCATTCAAAGTCAGTGCAATAACATGGCATAAACTCAACCATGCCTTTGCTATACTCTCAAAAATGATTATCACCACATGGAAATGAGGATTAAAATGACAGAAGCTCTGTGTGAGTGAGTGGGGATAGCTCACTGCTGTAGTGCATGGATTAAAGTTCTCAGTCACCAAGACTGACTGGTAGATCTGCTACTTTCGGCTATTATATATATTAAGATGGAGTATTTGAAGTGGTCAAACTAGCAACAGAAGTATAAACATGAATGTCTCAGAAAGTTCATAAAAGTAAAGCTTGAATCTGCGATTTATTCAACTGCTATGTAGAACCACAGCAACATAAGTTTAGAACGATAATACCCTAGGCTAAACGTCATCATAACATATTCGTCACAATTCTTTTTTTTTTTTTTTCATCCTTTTCACATTTCTTGTGTAAATGTACGTACTTTAGCAACTTGTTAAAGTATTCAATCAAACACGCCCACCACAGCCTCCCATAGTCTCTGAGCATTACTGTAGTCCCAGTTTCCCAAAGATGGCTTAACTATTTTCCTGTTCAGTTTCATTTCCCCATAGCTTTGTTTGATGGGCTTGGCAGCAAATTTGATATGGAAACGTATTAAGGCTCCAATCAAACAAAGCTATGGGAAAATCATCAGGAACAGGACACGCCAGCTTCACGAAACTAGGACCACAGTTATGCAGAGAGCTTATTAGTTTGACTCAGGCCAAGTGTGTTCTTTTTGTCAGGTTTTGAAGCTATAATGATTTGACTTTTGTATGTTCTTATAATTACAGGAGAGAAGAAAACGGGCCTTAGAGAACATAGAGGAACGACGTAGAAAGGTTGGTTATATACAAGAGCTTTTTTTCTTTATGTTTTGCACTCTATTATTACAGTAACAGTGACATCTTTGTGTACATGTAAGGCAATTAAGGACAGAGCTCAGCGACTGGCTGATCGTCAGGAGCCAGAATCAGATGGGATAACCTTGAAATTCAAGTTCGCAGATGGTTCTGTGAAGCTGGGCAGATTCCTAGAATCAGAGCCAATTCAGGTAATGGCTTACTCTTGATGTTTTGTTATTCATACAACGAAGTGACTGAACCTTTCTAAATAATTTATATTGCTTTCATATTGCAGGTTCTGTTTGACTTTGTTGGTCAGGATGAGGCAGCCAGTGAAATATTCAAGGTCCAGGAGGCTGGTTCTAATACACCCATTGAAAGCAGTGAGAGTGGTTCCATCTCAGACCAGGGGATCAAAACCAACAGTATGGTTTATGTCCTTTGGTTATCTTCTGTGGATGTTGAAGTAGGTATAATTTAATATTTTAATTAATAGTGCAACTTAAACATTTGGAAACCCCCAAACTCATTTGTGTTAATGTTTTCTGCCTGTTAGGAATGGATTTCCCAACAGGTCGACGGTGACCAATGGCCTACTCTGCCCTCCGCCGAACTCAATGTTCCTCCGTCCAGTCCGTCATCAGCCAATGTTCCTCCGTCGAGTACGTCGTCACCCATAATTGTTGTCGATGACTACGACGTCCCCTTCTCTCCTCCAGATTGGTCCCCCATTTCTTCCGATGAGACTGAGTATGTGTCAAAGTTGTTTGTGTGTACATTATTTGGATGAATTTGAACTTTGTAGAATGTCTTATTATTCCATCAAAACTACACACTACACAATTGCATGGACTTTATGTTGAGATCGTTGCCCAATTGACTGTTTTAATAAAATAAAGTTTTACATTTGACCTTTTTGCCATTTCCAGAATCAATCTCCAAACCATCTTGACAAAATTGGTCAACGGGGTGGACTTCACGGACTGTCCAACCAGCAACCAGATCAATGTGTGCAGGAGCAGCATTCTGCAGTGCAGCCTCCAGGCGTTTCAGCGGAGACGCTTCAAGCCAGAGGCCAAACTGGACGTTGTTTTTGTTGACGAGGACAGCAACTCGGAGGGGTCTGTGGATGAGGGTGGGCCCACTAGAGAGTTCCTGCGGCTGCTGATGAAAGCCATCCATGGCTGTCACATCTTTGAGGGCCATGAAAAGGCACGGCGACTGACGTTGAGCCTTGAAGGTTAGAACGTTATCAACAATCGTATAATTTTCTTTTATTTGTCTTGTCATTTTGTATGTCAGGTTTTCTATAGATTTGATGTGAACTTAAGTTTAATCTGCATGATGGTTAGATGATGATCAGTAACTAACTGTTTACTGTGTCTCTTCAATTACTGCAGCCTTGGGCAGCAACATGTATCTCTTGGTGGCCAAGATGATTTCTGTATGTGTGGTCCACGGAGGAGTGGGCCCACATTTCTTTTCGGATCTGCTCTACCAGCAACTTTGTGGCCTACCAACTGCCCCTGTCAGCATAGAAGATGTGGCCGATCACACTCTCCGGGAACAGCTGCTGAAAGTGAGTATTAACATTTATGGGCCATTCATATTAAAATGTCTTTGTTGCACTTGTTCCATACTCATTCATTTTAATTCACACAGATAAAAGAAGCAGAAACTGTTCCAGAGGCAAATCTTGCCATCCTAGAGGCCGATCAAAGCCTGAGCATTCTGGGTTGCTGCAGATTGGTTAATAAGCTGGAGGATCGGGACTCCTTGGTCCAGGCTGCTGTCGAGTTCCTGTTACATGGCAGAATGGCAAAAGCGATTGACCAGTAAGCAAGTTATGGCCTTGTAGTTTTTATGTAAATAAACCATAGTTTACATGCACCTACGCAATCTAATCTGTAACAAATCCTGAACAAATGTTTTTTACTTGTGTAAATTAATTCATGATCCTAATAGGAATTTTGCTGTCTTGCAGGTTTGTTGAGGGCTTCAAGACCCTGGGGTTACTAGAGCAGCTCCAGAAATACCCTGACCACTTCCACGACATGTTTGTCTGTGAAGAGAAACCACTACAGGCAAGGGATCTGCAGAGTTTGTTTGAAGTGGCCCATTCCATCCAGGGCAGCAATCGAAGGTCCCTCGAAAACCAGACTGTAGTGTACTGGAGAAACTGGCTGATCGATATTGAAGGTTTGTATTTTTGGAATAAAAGAAAGAGTACCAAGTAATGTTTATAGAGAAAATAAGCATGTTTAATAATTACTCTTCTACATGGTGTCCAACAGAAGAGGATGCTGCCGATATGACTCTGGAGACGGTCTTGCAGTTTGCCTCTGGGGCATCATCTGTGCCTCCACTTGGCTTCCCCAACCAGCCAGTGATAAACTTCCTCCACGAGGACAACAGAAGATTCCCAGAAGCCAATACCTGTATTCTTGTGCTCCGTCTGCCACTGCACGCTTCATATGAAGCCTTCAAGCATTACATGTATGAGGGTATTACGCAAGCTCCAACGTTTAGAGTTGCATAATTCCTCAAGTTTGATATTCCCCTCCAGCCCAGCACACGCACACCACCCTTTTCTCCCTGTCATTGTTATTACGGGGCCAGAGCTCAGCTCTGGACCTGTTTTAGTATTCCCTTTATTCTGTTTCATCTGCCACTTTTCGCAGTTCTGGCTGAACCGTGCTGTCGCTTTTTACGAAACTCGGCCATATGGTAGATGGTCATGAAAAACTATCAAGAAATAAATCTCACAATCTTTCGTCAAAAGGTGGCGCTATAGCACTCAATTGAAAATGCCAACTTTGAACAGGTACAACTCATGCCCTGTTTGACCTACAGCCATAAAACTTCAATACACACATGCGTCTACTCATGATGAACAACTTTAACCCTCTGACTTTTGACCTCTGACCCTTAGATCTCCCACCATTTTGAATTATATGAAAAACAGTTAAAACTCTCCTCCTGGGATTTGAGTAATCTGCACGAAACGTTTTACACATGAACTTTGGACCTATGCCGACAAACTGATACAAAAGATTTTCCATAAGTGAAAAAATGAAGCTTTAATGAGCCAATGAATATTGCAGTTTTATGACAATTATTCATCTGCCCCTAACACATACATGCAGACTCACATTTCTTTGAAACTTTGCGTTAATGTTGAGGGTCATTCCAAATATTACTGAAACCAATCTTACTCCAATTGGTCAAAGGGGGGCGCTATAGCGATTTTTTGAAAGTGCAAACTTTAAACAGGCAAAAGTCATGCCTCGTTTGGCCGACAGCCATTAAACCTGCTTACACATGTGCCTTGACTCATGAGGAACACATGTATCACGTTGACCAGTAAGCTCCCCCCTTAGATTGTCCGCAATTTTGAGCAGTTTGAAAAACACTTAAACCCAGGATTTTTCAGCTATTTGCGTGAAACTGTATCATCTGTGTGATCTCCTTTTTCACAGGTTCTTGTCTGTTGGTCCAATGGCTTCTCCCTTAAATGCGGACTTCATTAAAGTTGCATTGCACACAACATGATTGTGTCAATTAATACATGTGCAATTGTTAAACATAACCTGAAATACTTATTTGAGAGGGTATGTTTTTGCAATGTATGACGAATGATGATTTTTCAGTTATTTGCGTGAAATGGTATCATCTGTCTGACCTCCGTTTTCACTGTATCAGGTCTGTTGGTCCAATGGCTTCCCGCTTAAGTGAATGTTTCACAACATCAAGGTTGCCGGTTCAAGCCTCACTTGGTGGAGACTTCATTTAAAGTGCATTGCAAACAACAAGACTGTAATAATGAATACATATGCAATTGATAAAGATAACATGAAATGCTTATCTGAGAAGGTCTGTTTTTGCAATGTATGAAATGCTTCATTCTGAAAATAGCCGATCTACAATCTCAAAACTTTTCAGATAGCAACGTGTTTCTGAGCTTGTAGATCGGCTGCTTACACTGGTTTAGTTTTATCTTCAACAGACAACCTCAGCCTGGTCAAAGCTATAGCACTATAGGTAGTGTTGCAGCCTGTCAATCCAAAGGTTGAGGGTTCGATTCCTGTTAATGGCAATAGGTTGACACGTCCAATCAATCCATTCTGCTTCCATCTTTCTCTCTCTTCAATCTATTGTTTCCATGTCTCTCTCTCTTCAATCTATTCCGTTTCCATGTCTCTCTCTCCGCCCTTAGATTGTCCGCAATTTTGAGCAGTTTGAAAAACACTTAAACCCAGGATTTTTCAGTTATTTGCGTGAAATGGTATCATCTGTCTGACCTCCGTTTTCACTGGATCAGGTCTGTTGGTCTAATGGCTTCCCGCTTAAGTGAATGTTTCATAACATCAAGGTTGCCGGTTCAAGCCTCACTTGGTGGAGACTTCATTTAAAGTGCATTGCAAACAACAAGACTGTATTAATGAATACATATGCAATTGATAAAGATAACATGAAATGCTTATCTGAGAAGGTATGTTTTTGCAATGTATGACATACTTCATTCTGAAAATAGCCGATCTACAATCTCAAAACCTTTCAGATAGCAACGTGTTTCTGAGCTTGTAGATCGGCTGCTTTCACTGGTTCAGTTTTATCTTCAACAGACAACCTCAGCCTGGTCAAAGCTATAGCACTATAGGTAGTGTTGCAGCATGTCAATCCGAAGGTTGAGGGTTCGAGTCCTGTTAATGGCAATAGGTTGAGATGTCCAATCAATCCATTCTGCTTCCATCTCTCTCTCTCTTCAATCTATTATGTTTCCATGTCTCTCTCTCTCAATTAATGCATGTGCAACTGTTAAAGGTAACATGAAATGCTTCTTGGAGAGAGTATGTTTTTGCAATGTATGACAAACTTCATTGTGAAAATAGCCGATCTACAATCTCACAACTTTTCAGATAGCAACGTTTTGTGAGCTTGTAGATCGGCTACTTTCACTAGTTTTCGTTCCGAGGAGACACAAAAATGCCTTTATTGGTAAATGGTTTGTGAACCAGTGATCTAGAGTAGTTCGGGACACAGAGGCTTGGTTCATAATGGACGGAAATACTTATAAATATCAACAGACACTACCAGTAATTGTGTCAATTAATACATATGCAATTGATAAAGATAACCTGAAATGCTTATTTGAGAGGGTATGAAGTATGTATGACATACTTCATTCTGAAAATAGCCGATCTACAATCTCAAAACCTTTCAGATAGCAACGTTCTTTCTGAGCTTGTAGATCGGCTGCTTTCACTGGTTCACTTTTATCTTCAACAGACAACCTCATCCTGGACAAAGCTATAGCACTATAGGTAGTGTTGCAGCCTGTCAATTCGAAGGTTGATGGTTCGATTCTTGTTAATGGCAATAGGTTGAGATGTCCAATCAATCCATTCTGCTTCTATCTCTCTCTCTCTTCAATCTATTCCGTTTCCGTGTCTCTCTCTCTCTCTTCAATCTATTCCGTTTCCGTGTCTCTCTCTCTCTCTTCAATCTATTCCGTTTCCGTGTCTCTCTCTCTCTCTTCAATCTATTCCGTTTCCGTGTCTCTCTCTCTCTCTTCAAT